>NW_019417201.1:1007596-1135097 GCF_000390285.2 Anoplophora glabripennis | reverse complement strand
ACCTTGAAGTGTCAGAATCAAGGTCAAATAAAGGTCAAAACCCTAAAATTTGATGATATGATCATTTTGACCCCGGATTCTTGAAGAGCAGAAAATTTTACGTCCGAATATGTATTGACTTTTTTTTTAGAACAGACCTTTGTAGGTCACGTGATGGTCATCCAAAATCAAATCCATTTTCCAGCTTTTGGCTGTAAATTGAGATCTTGGGTCTTTGATGAGTTGATATTTTTCGGGTCGTTGATCACGATTCTGGTATTCATTTGAGCCAATCACGTCGTAATATAACGATATAATATTTTCTTACTCCGGATTCTGAAAGAGTGAAAAATTTCATCCGTGTGTTTGCATCCAGGGCACCTCCCCGTGGTGACGGCGGGCAACGGAGTTGTCCCGCTATCCGGCAAAGTCCCTGGAACAGGACGCGTATGCCGTCATGGCAAACACAACGGAGATATTTACGATGCAGGGGGATGGAACCCCAGTATCGGCGGCTGGTCAGGGTGGGAAAGCGGGCCCGCAGGCGTCGTCATCCAGTGACCGCGGCTCTGTTGAGGTGGCTACCTTGGCCTCACCAGAGTATAAAGCTACAAGTAGTAGAACCCATAGACATGAGCATGACAACCCAAAAACCCCATATCATTTCTGTTATGTTTGTGGTAAATACGTATTCGGATGTAAAATTTTCTGCTCTTTCGGAATCCGGGGTCAAAAATATCATATCATCAAATTTTAGGGTTTTGACCTTTATTTGACCTTGATTCTGACACTTCAAGGTCAAGAGAACCCCAGATTCAGATTTAGCGACCCCGAAGACATATATATAAATTTTTCCATATTTTTTAATAGTCATTCCGCAATTTGACCTTCAGATGCCCTTGACCCTGGCGTGATGGGGTTAAACGGACCCCGGATTCGGATTTAGCAACCCCAAAAACATGCTGTGCACCTCCTCAGATATCGGAGAAAATAATTTCAATTTTTTTTGTGGGGCTGTGTTATTTATAATACCATAAACTATAGAAAAGATTTCTATCTATTATGTATGCGCAAAAAAATATTTTAAGGTTAAATAAACCATTAATTTTATATTTTTATCATTAAGGGTGGTTTCTAAGGGTTGAAACTGTATAAAAATAACGTAAATTATAACCCACAATATAAAACAATATTTATTCTATACATTAAGATATGACTTTAGTCCTATTTTTATATTTATTCAGCTTTTTAGCATAAAGGGTGGTTTTCATCCCCTAAAAATAAGAAGCGCATATCCAGCATATGTAACTTTTCATCTACACGGTGAAGTAAACTTAATTCCAAATTTTCATAAAAATCGGATCTATCCGAAAATATTCGGAGATTTTACCCTATTTTTCTCTTCGTTCCCTGGACTATTATGACTTGACTTGAATCATAATCATGATACTGTCCTAACTATGTCAGTGAATTCTTTTCCGTGCAATTAAACAAACATTAAAATTACTCTCACACTTTTTGTTTTCACTAAAACTTAGCCCTAATTTTTTTTAAATATTAGTTAACACGAAAACACAGTCCACTCTGTAGAAGACACAAAATAGACGAGGTAAGATTGCGTTTCTGGATAGAAATTTTTATTCTTAAGATTTAGATGTCGAATAAAATCCTTATTCTACTAATTTATGTATATTTTTTCTTTACACACGGTATACTAAAAATATTCCACAAAGGAGTGGTGCCCCATATCTCAATAAATCCAACAAAAACGTCAATTAAAACATTCACCAATTTTTTTCTACCTATTCTACAATTTTGCTAAATATTCCTGATTAATTTATCATTTTCAAAATGTGACAGCAAAATATATTATTTTTTTGTATATCCCGAGATAAAATCTGGCCCGACCGCTTTGGCGATTACATCGCGAGATAAATATATATATCTATGCATACTGGTGTAACGAAAAAAAAATGTTACATATTTTACAAGTCATGGTTTCCGCGGATCGAGTCGTCATCATTTCTGGTCTATTTCGAAGACCACGACTAGTGACCATGCTGAATTCGACCGGCCATATTTGGCGATATTCTTACTGGACTTCCTCTCCCCAGGAATAAAAAAAATTGTCAAACTCAAATTTGAATAATTCGGGTTCTTAAACCAAGATCTTTTTAGTCTTTGTTCTAGATGCCGCTATTTTTTCCACTTTTTGTTCAAACAGTCCAAAGTTTCGGAAAGAACAATAGTTATTTATTGCATAAGTGTTTTAAGCAGCATTTTATCCACGCAAGGATGTTTAATATTCTTAAGTGGATAAAAGACAATTAAAACACGAATACAATACAACATTTTATCCATAATCACATCACAATCATATTTGTGGAGTCGGAATTATTGGAATTTCATAGAAAAATATTCGCACGATTTGATATGTCCAATCAATGAAACGTGGTAGGTTTTGTTATACCTACTGGTTGCTATGGTACGTTGTTTATTATCAATTGTTTAGTAATTGTGCTCCTGTGGCTGTTTTTGAAGAAGCTCAATTTTCCATTTATTGCCAGCGAAATCCAGGGAACATTTCGAAAAAGTGTTCGCCGAATTTAACGAATGGAGGGAAAAACGGAGAGCAATGACAATAAATGAAGAAGTCATGCTATCGTATTTTTTAAATTTGAAGAAAAAATATGCATTTCATCTATGTGGTCGAAGTACTCGATGTTGAAGGCTACTAGAAAGGTCTACAAAAATATGGATATTGGAAAATATAACCAGCTTACTGCTTATTTGAAGAGTGAATCGAAAGGATGCCAAGCAAAAAAAGCAGGAGTATTGGAACGAACACATATTGAAGAATTTTTTACTGGGGTTTCCGATAAACAATATTTATAGGCCAGTCATTATAGCTTTTTTTTCGGGAAAAAAATACTATTAGAAGTTTCTCTGCGGAATATTGTTCCGAAACGTGTTATAAACAAAATATCAAAAAATCAACTCGAGACTAGTTGGGAAACTTTGTTAAAACAATGGTCAAAATTATGGAAAAGTAGTTTTTCGACTGGCGTAAAAAAACTGTTATTCATAGAGAAAAAAAGGTTTATACAAAAAAGGTAGGTATTAAATAAATCTGTAAAATAAGACAAGTCCGATTAAATTCCGATAATTTGTTTATGCGCAAGAGCTCAAAAATGGTCGAAATTGTCCGCTTTTTTCAATTGCTAATAATTAATGCAATTTTCATCGCAGACACTTGTAATTCAGGATTTTTGAAGCTTTTTGCACCCTTAATAAGTGGTAAAAATTTCAGCCCAAAAACTTCATTAGCTTGGCGTTGGCGGAATTTGTTATCTAAGAAGATGCTATTTTCAATTCATTTTTCCCAAGCTCACAGGCGTTGTAGGGTTTCGATCATTAGTTGTTTTTGTACCTAAATAGTTGTATTGACATATGCATTTACTGATAATTTAATTTTTCAAATTTAATTTGTTTAAAAATGACTGAAAAAATGTTAATATTTATTACATCGTTAAGCGCGCATGCTAAGCCTCGCCTTCCCCACTCGTTCGCTAGACCAAGTAATAGAACGCATCGCCGCTATCTTCTTTTTCGAAATTAAATAGTTGAATTCACCTTAATGTTAATGTAGGACATGAAAATATAGCTCTTAATGTATACTCTCTCCAAATTTCGGCTCTTAATATTAATAATTAAGGTCACTGCGATTAAATAAATAAAAAAAATTATCTCAGCTTCTAATCAACTTACAACAACGATTTTTTTTTAAATTCGAAGAAAACTAAAGTATAGAGGTTACTATTTTATTTTATAATAATTACCTATCTTAACAATTTAATAAATATTAACATTTTTTCAGTCATTTTTAAACAAATTAAATTTGAAAAACTAAATTCTCAGTAAATGCATATGTCAATACAACTATTTAGGTACAAAAACAACTAATGATCGAAACTCTACAACGCCTGTGAGCTTGGGAAAAATGAATTGAAAATAGCATCTTCTTAGATAACAAATTCCGCCAACGCCAAACCAATGAAGCTTTCGGGCTGAAATTTTTATCACTTATTAAGGGTGTAAAAAGCCTAAAAAATCCTGAATTACAAGTGTCTACGATGAAAATTGCACTAATTATTAGCAATTGAAAAAAACGGCCATTTTCGACCATTTTTGAGCTCTTGCGCATAAACAAATTATCCGAATTTAATCGGACTTGTCTCATTTTAAAGGTTTATTTAATACCTACCTTTTTTGTATAAACCTCTTCGCTATGAATAATAGATTTTTACGCGAGTTAAAAACCACTTTTCCATAACTTTGACCATTGTTTAAATAAAGTTTCCCAACTAGTGTCGAATAGATTTTTTGATATTTTATTTATAACACATTTCCGAACAATATTCCGCAAAAAAACTTCTAATAATATTTTTTCCCGAAACAGGCTGTTCCATGTCTACAATGACTGGACTATTAATGATTAAGGTAATATCTCTTTACCTTTTACATGTTGTTAGGTATATAGTGAACTTTGAACTATTTTAGGTTGCACCAATAATGGGGGTTTCTGGTGTCTGTCGATGCTGCGAATTGCCAAATTTGAAAATTAATGACGTACAGGACATTGGCAGTTAGCTATTTGTACAATGCTACAAGGATTGTTATTAACGGAAAGGAAGTTAAATGTGATAAAACAAAAAACGAAATGTCTACTATATTACTTTAAATGTAAATGTTAATGTTAATAAGTAAATAAATTAAATTTGATTTATTATAGGTTTAATTACTTTTTCTTTATTCTACTAGTGAAATAAAGTTACTTTATTCCACTAGTGGATAAAGTATCACTTTAGACAGTTCATATGTGTGGATAAAAGTCCAATTATAAGGTAACTGTGGATAAACAACATTTATTATAGTATGAATTTAAGGAGTACAGTATTTTACCGATTTTTAAAAAGCATTAGAATACTTATCAAATCGGTCAAAGCCTATCCGTAGAGCCCTTGCAATTTCAAGACAGAGAACCCGGAAACTGGGGTGGTTTTTCTCGATAGACGCACTGATTTCAGTCTACGAAACCATCATCATCGTTTTCCTCGCCCTCAAAAATGGGGAAGAAAATTAATTCAAAAGATGCTACAAACTTTCAAATTTTTGCCCTCTTACTGGAATATCGTCAAATGGACTTTAAACAACTGCAAGCAACAAAGACTTATGTTAGTGGCTGACCATCACGAAGCAGAAATTTCCTGATTCACTCGATATCTTCCAGAGAATTTAAGTGAAAGATTAATATTACTTGGCCGTCTTCCAATTCGGTCAGCTTGTTAACATATCATAACAAATTCCTAGATCGAGATGATTCAGACACGTAGACGAATTCGCATCGCTTATATTCGGGTTCATAAGGTTGAAGTGTGCGAGTTTTTCGAATAGATTAGTCACGTGACTCGGGTGGGCCCGAAAGGTCGCGATTCCTATTCAAGGAGGTTAAAAAGATGCGAGCTGATTCAAATTTATGCTGAATTGGTCGATTTGATAGACGAGGACGTTGGTGTGTGAGAACGTATGCCCACGGAGGAACTGATCGTTTTACTTATAAAATCTGAAAATACAGTGTTTCTCCGGATAGGGTACCGTACTCTTGTAAACTTTTTTATTATTGATTTTTCGAGAAAAGCTATTCTTGATAAAAAATTTTACTTTTCTTAGGAAGCCTTGGGCAGTAGAAAATGTAAAATTTTATTGAAAATTAAGTTTGTGGAAAAAAGACGAGTTGTCAGTTCCAATGTTTGTTGGAGAGTCCCTCTTTGTGTGGAGTCGTTCGCAGAAGTATCTGGTCCTTGGCGCCAATCTGCCGGGGTCTTCTTCCGGGAACCCTGGTGTGTCCGGGCGGCGTCTAACTGGCGATCTTGACGTTGTACTTAAAAATGGGTCACTTGCGACATGTGTACCCACATTTATTTAATCAATAAAAATAGAAACTCAGTTTTCTTGTTGTTTCTTTTATTTTGTTTCAGTAAGTGAATAAAACTTGTTTTTTTTAAGTGAATTAATTAAAAATAGTCCGAATAAATTCAAAGAGTCTCGGATTTTTTGACTTTTTAAAAAAGTCATGACTTGTTCCAATCCTGCTTAATTGTCATTTTGAAGAGGCAGTAGCATTTCCGAGCAGTATATCCTTATAAACCATCTGCCGCAGAGGATCGTAACATTATTTGTTTATGTAGTGTCTATGTTCCACGCCGTATACTATTAATCTAACCATCCTAAGCCAACGCTCTCATTAGCTTTTCGCGTACTCCTCGGAGCAGTCCAGACGCAGCGGTTTTTCCGTGGGGCATCTATCCATTATTTCGATCGGTTTATCTCCTTATCGCGAAGACGTAAATCTGCCTTTTCAGTAACCCCCGGCTATTTTACGATCACTCGCCGTATTAAACCATACACTCGTTGTAGGCGTCGGCATTCAATTGCTGTTTTAAATTTCTGCATCTCGCACCGACGCGAGTGATCGAGTGCATCGCTAATAAGAAAATAAAAGTGAGAGGACGCACTCGCACGATCGCTTTCGATTTTACATTGATTATTATGAATCGATGAATTGGCGTTCGCTATTTTATTGTTGAAATATGCAGTGGAAGGCAGTAGAAAAGGTGTCTCATGTAGTGAATCAATTTTTTTCATTAACAACATTGTTTTTTTTTGGGTCAATTTGTGTCGGAAATTAGTTTTTCCAATATATTGGAAAAACTATTGATTTTAGATAAAAGTATTCAAGAGACGAAATATGCGAAATAAAAAAACTTACAAAATGCCGCCTGATAGATTAAAATTGGATAAATTGTTTAAAAGTTATTGCAAAAAACATTAAAAAACGTGGAAAAACAACATTTTTTTAAATTATCCATGACTTCGTTGTTATTTGTTGGAATTTTATAAGTATGCCTAAAAGTTGTGAGTTCTTCAAAACTGTGCCAAAGATGGGTGCTGTGGGCCCAATAGTTTTTGCAAAAATGACTCATGAGATGAGACACCTGTTCTACTACCTTCCCCTGCACATTTCTACAATAAAATAGCGGATTCATCAATTTTTTTAGTCCATTTACAGCTATAGCAACGCGTCTATACAGGGTGTAACTAAATAAGTGTAAAACATTTAAGGGGGTGATTCCTCATCGAAAAAAAGATAGGATCTTTCATATAAAGAAACTTCATTGGAGCATCCCTTTTTAAGATACAGCCCCTTTCACAAGCACTAAACAAGTTACAATATTGAAATTAACCTGACATTTTCTACTGTTACAATATTGAAATTAACCTGACATTTTCTACTACCAAAAAGACACTTAGCCAGTAATTTATTTGGTTTACCCCATGGTTGTAAGGGGTGGAAAACGCAACCCCTAAAATTTATTTCCAACGTAACTTTTTGTCTTATTATTTGTTTACCATTTAAAAATTTATTTCCGATAGCCTGTTTCATTCTAAAAAAAAATGTCTCTTGAATTTTTTGCCCAAAATAAACCAGTTCGCAGCAAAAAATTATTTTACGAACAAGATACATATCGCCATAAAACGAAAATACGAAACTAATTTATCTAGTAGGCCGCTATTAGCGATACTGACAATTAAATTGGAATCAAGCTGTCAGTTTGTAAATTTTTGAAATTGAAGTAATACTAATTGTGTATTGTTGTTCTGTTCTTAATTTGTTACTTTAATAATTCACTTGTTATTAAAATGGCATACACAAATGAGGAAATGGCTGATATGCATTACGTTTACGGTCTGTCGCAGGGGAATGGGTTAGAAGCTTCTACAAGATATGCTGAAATGTATCCTCAACGGCAGCATCCTTCACATAGAATATTTGCCCGACTTCATCAACGATTACGTGAATATGGTTCATTCAACAAAAGAACGCAGGATTGTGGTCGCCATCGAGAAGTAAGAACACCACAGCTTGAGGCAGCAGTACTTAATTTGATAGAAGAACAACCTACTACCAGTACTAGAAAGATTGCTTTCCAGCTAAATGTTGATCATATGACGGTATTTCGAATTTTAAAGGAACATCTCTTATACCCTTACCATCTGCAACGAGTACAGGCACTGTTACCGCGAGACTTTCCGAACCGTCTTGAATTTTGCAATTGGATGCTGGAAATGATTAGAAGAAATCGTGACTTTCTGAAGACGATCGAATTCACAGACGAATGTAGTTTTTCTCGGGACAAGATTATTAATTTTCATAATTACCACATATGGGCTGATGAAAACCCTCACGCTATTGTCGAAACTAACCATCAAGAACAGTTTTCTCTTAACGTGTGGGTCGGAGTTATTGGGGATTATTTAATTGGGCCTCATTTTCTACCTCCTCGATTAAATGGTGAGGCATACGTTCAATTTTTAAGAGAAGTGCATCCCGTACTGCTGGAGGAAGTTCCTTTGGGCGTCAGAAGGGATATGGTTTTTATGCATGATGGGGCTCCCGCCCATTTTAGTCAAGTAGCACGTCAGCATTTAACTGAAACATATGCAAATCAGTGGATAGGTCGAGGAGGACCACAGAATTGGCCCGCTCGATCCCCGGATCTCAATCCTCTCGATTTCTCTACTTGGGGCCATTTGCAGCATTTGGTTTATCGTACTCCTGTTCGCGATGTAGAGGACTTAAGAAACCGCATTATCGATGCGTGCAGGGTAATTAGAGAGACTCCAGGAATATTTGAGCGAATACGTGGCTCAATGCGCCGACGTCTAGACGCATGCGTAATGTCTGAAGGTAGACATATTGAACATTTACTATGATTTCTACATGTTGTATGTTTTGTTATTATTAAATTAGTTTTGATTATTCCCCTTTAATCATTTAATGCAGGTAGTAACTACAAAATAACAGTAAATCCAGTCCGCATTTATGACGATGTATCTCTGTAGTTGTTCGTAAAATAATTTTTTACTGCGAACTGGTTTAATTTGGGCAAAAAATTCAAGAGACATTTTTTTTTAGAATGAAACAGGCTATCGGAAATAATTTTTTAAATGGTAAAAAAATAATAAGACAAAAAATTACGTTGGAAATAAATTTTAGGGGTTGCGTTTTCCACCCCTTACTACCATGGGGTAAACCAAATAAATTACTGGCTAAGTGTCTTTTTGGTAGTAGAAAATGTCAGGTTAATTTCAATATTGTAACTTGTTTAGTGCTTGTGAAAAAAATTGTTAAACAAATTTTATGTACCCCCTTTAAGGGGCTGTATCTTAACAAGGGATGCTCCAATGAAGTTTCTTTATATGAAAGATCCTATCTTATTTTCGATGAGGAATCATCCCCTTAAATGTTTTACACTTATTTAGTTACACCCTGTATAATAATCTTTAGAAGTAATCAGTTAAGCGTTTTTAAGCAGAACTTAAGGAATCACGGTTGAAATATTTGCTGCTGGTGTTCGCTGTCGCGCTAATTCATGACGTCATTTAGTGCGATGGAAAATCGAAAATATGAATGACAGGGACAGGACATCCCGACAGCATGAGCACGGCAAGAAATAAGTATCCAGAAACAGCCAAAAGGCTCTCCGCATTCTTATAGAAACAGATGCTTAGAAAAAAACCTGTTCCGGAAAACTTGCTCCTGTTCCAACCTACTGCGCAATTTTTTTAAGAAAGACAACCATGAGATGTTCCGAATGCTCTTGGCTTTGACTCCGACTGTACAATGCAGTCATGATAAAGGAGACCTATATAAAGGAATTTTTATTGGCATAAGGGGGAGCAAATTTTCATTTTTACCTGTTCCGGGTAAAACCTGTTCCGAAAAGAACAGGAACTGCTCTGAAATACCATACCGGCCGAGAAACAAGTTGTCGGTCCTACTAAATGACGTCACAGTGCGTTCTTGATAACGACAAAATTTAAATTTTACCATAATTTCATTTACGTTGTTCAAATCTATAAATAATTTCTGGCATTAATGGAATTGTATTTTTTTACGAATGATTACACAGGCCCACAAACAGAAATCGAAAAGTCCTTTTTCCCAGACTACGTGATCTTTATGTTTTTGGGATCGCTGATCACAATCCCGGTGTTCATATGACCCCACCACGTCTAGATCAAGGTCAAATGAAGGTCAAACACATTAACTTGAATAATACAATTTTTTTGACTCCGGATTCTGAAAGAGCGGAAAATTTTACATCGAAATACGCTTCGACCTGTTGGTCGAACCGACCTCTGAAGGTCATTTGTAAGTCATCTAGAGGTCAACTCCTTCTTTTGATCTCTCGGCTGATATTTTGGCTAAGAATGGGTCTCGAACCAGTTGACCTTCATGTTTTTGGGGTTGCTGATTACGATTCCAATGTCTATATGACCCCATTACGTCTAGATCAAGGTCAAATGAAGGTCAAACACATTAACTCGAATGATACAATTTTTTGACCCTGGATTCTGAAAGAGCGAAAAATTTTACATCGGAATACGCTTCGACCTGTTGGTCGAACGGACCTCTGAAGTTCTTTAAGTCATCTAGAGGTCAAATCCTTCTTTTGATCTCTTGGCTGATATTTTGGCTAGGAATGGGTCTCGAACCAGTTGATTGCTGATTCCAATGTCCATATGACGCCATCACGTCTAGATCAAGGTCAAATGAAGGTCAAACACATTAACTCTAATGATACAATCTTTTTTGTTCCCGGATTCTGAAATAGCGGAAAATTTTTACGTCCGAATACACTTCGACCTGTTGGTCTGAAGGTCATTTACAGGTCAAAGTGCCGACAATGGAGTGAAACAGCTGGTTTACATATGCTGTGGCATGGACAAAATGTAAAGTGTTATCACACAATTCTGGGAACCCTGTCGCACGGATCCCAGCCCCCCATTGTGCGGCGTGCGGATACGCCCCTGTCGCCTTATTTCAAAACAAACAAAACCGATTTCAGCGTTCCCTCTGCCTACGCCGATAATTTCGTTAAGGCATAATCCGAGATAATGTCCGCGATGACTTTCTAATTATGATTTCGAGTCGCGGATCGTAGTAGGTCTGGAAGACGGACATTTGCAAGTATAATTATTATTAATTCTAACCCGTGGGTTAACACTAACGATAATTAATGCACTGTTTATCGCCTCGCGAAAACCTCGTCCATATACGACCGCTAATTGTGGTTTTGTGACGCGCTAATCGCGTTTTTTATGGATAATGGTCGAGATTGTGCTGTAATTTGTTACCGATCGGGGCGGCGGGTTCTTTGATATTGAATGGGTGTCTAAAAAATCGTTTCTATTGCGGTTTTTTGCGGATGGAATCGAGATCGACCTGAAAACGTTCCGGCATTGTTGCACTGTCAGCTGTTGAGGCATGAGGTTATTTTTTATCTCAACGTGAAAGATATCCTAATGATCTTTAATCGAGCCAGATTGTATAGTAGTCATTATGACGCTTTCAGATCAATTCTTTGTTCGCGGGAAACATAACAGCAAAAGTACGATTCAAATAGACGTAAAAAATGCGGTATTAGAAAATTCATTGCCAAAAGTTCGTGCTTATCTGAAAACTATCAGTTTTGCAGACCATTTAAGAAATTTCATCCTGTCTAAAAGAACAGAGGACAAAGCCGCTTTACGTTTGGATTTCGGAGACCAAAACAATACAAATATATCCCCGAAACCACCTACAGAGCGATGGTTCGTGCCAGTGGCCCAGAATCAAAAGACAGGCGAAATCAAGAATCAGGATTGGTGCCTATCTAGGGCGGACTTCTCACCAGGACAACCTGCGGATCTGCCATACCCTGTGACTGAATGTCAACCCGAGTGCTTTTTTATGTTGAAAATAATATAATTACCTACAACACAACTATTCGTCTGACAAAAAAAACTATTAGAAAGACAGTTTTAAACACAGTGTAACCGCTAGAAATCCAAAAATCGTTGGCATAGCAATTTTAAACCATGATTTTTCGGGTTTTTATGCACATGGCCTACTTGGTAGCCACCAGTGCATAGCCACAATTTTCAAAATATTTAGTTTAGTCGAAACTTTAAGGTTCTTAATGTCGGTATTTCCCAGCGTCTATTTTTATACCAACTTAACAAATTTTTGCCCGTAATCAGTAAAGTCAATTATGATTGTATGACAGCTAGAAATTATTTTTTTTTTTCAGGAACTGTAGAGTGAAGATGTCTCTTTCAAAAAACGTATCAAAAGTTGACCTGCGATATACAGGGGGCAAAAAAATCGTGCCAAACCTGATAATTTAAAATTTGAAAAATCTCGACTTTTTCAAGTAGAACACCCTGTGTTTTATGATTTCATTAGATGCCTTTCTGTAGACCCTACAATTTTTTAATAGCTTTCCCTATACCTAAGTTGCGTAGTTTTTGCAAAAACCCATTTTTATGTAAAATACCGGATTTGCACCCGTTCCTTTGTCGGGAAAAATATTGTGGAAGTTTGTCAGTCGAATTAAATGACAACCTGTGCAACAAGATACCATCAAAGTATTCACCAGATTTGCTCCCTTTTGAAATAATAAACACACTTCGTAATTGAACAACTAAAAAAGTGTACTAGCGCTTAAAGTGGTTAATAAAAACTAATATTACCGCAGTTAAATCAACTACCGAGCGTATGCGAGTATTTATTATGCGCGTTTCAGAAAACCTCATAACTTCAAATCGAAAGTGTCAAAGGAAATATTTTCTCGTTAATGACTGCACATAAACTCTCGAGGTTTATGTATGCATATGAATCCTTTTTCAATTGCCGAAAGACTGTTATGTTTTATAACTTTTAAATAAAATTGCCATTAATTTTAATGCTTCGAAACATGAAAGTACCGCCCTTAGGTATTACACTTGCCCAAGAGGTTAGAAGAAGGAATCCTATTACTTTTTACAGTCATACACTGTATAAAGGGCGTCCCAAAATTCACGCGAAAGGTAATTTTGATGGAAAACCCAGGTTTTTAATAACCCCGACAGATGTCACGCTGTCTTTTCTTTCGTTGGCAATTTTGGGACTCCCGATACAAATTATAACATGTTCGGGTGTAATTTAACAGGAAAATAAAAAATCTATAAAATAATTTAAACTACTTTCTTTGGCAAACCCATTGCCGTCAACTTTTCTTTACTGCGGTCATTTTAATTATCAAGTCGTCTCGCCAGGCAAAACGAAAAGAGATAATCCTAAAGGTTAAAGTGACAAAAGTTTCTTCAACCAAGTATATCTCACGCGGGTGCATCTCCAAAACTACTACTGAACTTCGAGGAACCGGTCTCTTCTGTAAGATAATGTCACCCACGGCTTTTTCCAATCTAAATATTGCCCACAATGAAAACAAAAGTAAATTTATTTATGGGACGACACGGATTTGCATAATTAATTGGATTTAAATTTAAATTGCCACATTTTAATATCGACCCGTTTTCCTTCAGATTGTCTTAAAATATATGTTCGGTTAACCAGAAACGCAAACCGGCAAAGTAATGTTTTTATCAAAAAAAGTGTTTAATGGCAGCAAAAGGAGGATCAGTGTTTATTATAACATTAATCGTTTTTTGAAAATGTGTAACATATAGACTAATAATACTAAGCTATAAGCTTCTAAACTAAGAATGAACTAGAATTATTTTTAAAAAATAGCACGAAAATAATAATTCACAAGCGAAAAATAGTTTATTATTCAACGAGCGTATAATGGGTATTATTCACGAGGTGAAGTTTACGGCCACGAGCCGCAGGCGAGTGGCCTAAATCACCGAGTGAATAATACCCATTATACGGGAGTAGAATACTATACTTTATTCACGACTACTAAATATTTTTGTTGAAGTTTTTTTTGAAATGTTTCGAAAAACATGGTATGTTAAGAAACAGATATACGACTCGCACAAATGAAGTCGCTGATGGCTCAGTGTAGATGCTCTTTCCCTTCCAACCGCGGGTCCTGGGTTCGAATCCGGTCTAGGAAAATTCACTTTTTTAATTTTTTTTTTTATGTACAGCACTGAATTGAAAATATTTAGTGGTTTACACGATAAAATTTTAAAAACGGATTGTTTGTAGCAGAACAATATAATATTATAGCTAAATTAAGGAAGCATCTGACAGTAGTGATTAATGACTCATTAATCACTGCCGTGATTAATGGGTATTATTAAGGTCGAGCAAACAGACGTATAATGGGTACATTATACAATAGTCGTGGATAAAGGTATTTTATACACTAATTGCATATGATATTTTTGGAATAAAGATGAATATACCTTATAAATTCAATTCAATAAATCAATTAGGATAGAAAGGATTCATTTTACGCACAAATATACGGGGTAGTCAAAAATTGACGCCAAATATGTTCAGAATCATCCGTATATCAAAATTTTTTCTTTTTTGAAGCAAACAATACCAGAATTTTAAGAATATATTGAAACCTGATTTGTTATCGAAAACCAAAAGTACCTCTTTTCGCACAATGGTCTAGAGATCAACATTTTTCGAAAAACTAATAAAAAAATATGGAGTAAAAATAGTTTGGTTTCTAAAAAAATTCAACACTTTTGACACTATCATTTCAATATGTTTGGTACAAGTTTAATATCCCAATATGATGTAAAAAAAATAATATTTTTTCCCAGTTCAAATTTAAAAAAACGCTGGAACAGGTCAATTAGTAAATAAATAAATTATAAATACCAATAATTTGTAGAAGGCAATTGTTATCAATAATTGTTTAACATTAGTTGTGACATTGTGTTGATATTTAATTTTATTCAAATAATGCTTACTTTACAGCATCGCATTTATCTTGTTAAATGTTACGGTATCAGTAACATTTCTTATAGTCAAGCAATTGAATTGTTTCATGAAAAATATCCAGATGTTAAAGTTAACCGCCAAAATCTGAGAAAACTAATTCGAAAATTTGATTTAACTGGTGATGTAAAAATCGTAAAAAGGTCAGAAAAGAGACACGATGACGATGATGCAGACACAATACTAGTTTTAAATTCGGTAGAAGAAAACCCGAAACTGTCACTAAGGAAGATATCTAAACAAATCGATGTAGCAAGACACATATTCAGAGAATTTTGGTAGAAAATAAGTTTAAGGCTTTCAAACCAAAAGTAATTCACACTCTAGAAGTTGGTGATGATGCACATCGTTTGGAGTTCTGTTTAGAGATAGAAAGGATTGTGGTAGACAGACGTTTTCACAAATATATAATTTTTTCCGATGAAACCACTTTTTCTACCAATGGAGTGGTATCGTCGCAAAATTGTCGTTTTTGGTCCCAAGAAAATCCTTCCTTTACAGTTACTTCAAGAAGTCAAAGGTTCAAAAAAGTTAATGTTTGGTGTGCGATTACTTTCAACCGAATAATTGGGCCATACTTTTTTTAAGCAAATGTAAATCAATGTACATACCTGGAGGTGCTAGACACGTTTTTCTGGCCAGAATTAGAAGAAGAACATTTGGAACTCAACAATTCTAGTCCGCAATTGGCTTAACAGGAAATTTCGAGAGAAGTGGATAGGAAGATATGGTCCTATTTGTTGGCCAGCAAAGTTCCCTGACTTGTCGCCGCTTGATTATTTCGTTTGGGGCTTCTTAAAAGAAAGAGTACAGAGTACCAGTGCAACACAATGTTGATTTCTTGAAAAGCAGAATAATTGAAGCTGTTGCCCAAATAAATAAAGAAATGATACATTCGACCTACGCTGCATTTAGAAAAAGATTGGAGAGGTATATTGAACTTGGCGGATTTCATGTAGAATAGTTTTGTGATGACGCGTACATATTGATTCTGCTGTGTTCTCAAAATAAATGTTTGATTAATATTTTTGAGGTTTTTGATCCCCCTGTATAAAAAATAAATTATTAATATGCAAACATGTGTATCTGTTTTTCAATAAAGCAATATTTTTTAAATAGAATGGCTTCTCCGAAAGTATTGAAAAATAAGTAGAGTCCTAGAATATCCCAGAATGTCGAGTATTAACTAGAATGCCATGTTTTCATATTTAAACATAAAATTTAATTCCAAGCAACTTTCCTCCATTACTTTTTCACGTAGCGTTAAGATTTGAGGTACTTTACTCTTTACTGTTTTTACCTTTTCCAAATTTTTGAATACCCTGTACATTAAATTGAAGAAATAACTATATTGCCAAGAGCTTCTGGACAGGCAAAAATTTTTATGAAGAATGATTTTTTTGACAATTGAAATTTTGTATCCATTTCAAGTATAGGCAACTCGAAGTGGGGACACCCTGTATATATAAAATTTTGTTATATTAATATTTACTAATTACATACGATGTGATTCTACCTGATGAAACAATCCTAAAATGTGGGAATACAAAGATCTCTTACTAAACTTTGTTACGGGTGATAATTGTAGATCGGCAATATTAGAACGGTTACATTTTCAGAAAAAGGATTAAACAAAAATATAATATACCTATTATCTGCCATAAAATAAACCAGGGTCGATAATTTTTGAAACCAAAAAAAATTATAGTAGGATGAAACCCATTGGAAAAGAAAGAGAATATAACAGAAATGAAAGGAAAAATAATTCATGGGCGATCTGAGGTCGGGAAGGGGAAGGGGGTGAGTTTTTAAGGGTAAAAAACGGTTTCCCTTGATTTCCGGAAAAACTACAAGTCTTATGGAAAAAAGTTAAATGGCAAAGTTGTAGGTAATAAAAAGATCTAAAACTTTTGTATTTACACTTTTTTCACATAACCTCAAAATTTATGTGAAAAATTCAAATAACCAAGTTTATGGTTTTTTATTTTTATCTTTTACAAACAAATTTTTTTTTCACGAAATTTGGTGAAAACTTACCTATTTATGTCCCAAACACGCTGTAATTTTTTTGATTTGAAATATTTATTTTTTCACCTTATTTTTACTTAATATCGAAAAAGCACCCTAATTTTCAATCGAAAATTCTCACGTCAAAATATCTGCTTTTTTAAAAACGTCGGTGGGCTTTTTCTTCGTTGAAATCTCTACTTTCTGATGGTGTAAAAAAAATATACATTACTATGGTAAGTTTTCTCAGGAAATGCAAAGAAACGAAAGAAGATTCTACAACTTTCTCAAAATATTGTAGATGTCTTATTAAATATTAACTTTATTAACTTATTTGGTTGTTAATTATAATAGTATATTTCGACTTGTAATTTTTTTGTTTATCAATGTAACATGGAATCTTACGTTTTTCGAGTAATTAAAGTGTAAATTTTAATAAATAGCTCAAAATTGTACATAATGATTAGAAAAAAAATTTCGGATTTTATTTCGTTTCTTTGCATTTCCTGAGAAAACTTACCATAGTAATGTATATATTTTTTTACACCATCAGAAAGTAGAGATTTCAACGAAGAAAAAGCCCACCGACGTTTTTAAAAAAGCAGATATTTTGACGTGAGAATTTTCGATTGAAAATTAGGGTGCTTTTTCGATATTAAGTAAAAATAAGGTGAAAAAATAAATATTTCAAATCAAAAAAATTACAGCGTGTTTGGGACATAAATAGGTAAGTTTTCACCAAATTTCGTGAAAAAAAAATTTGTTTGTAAAAGATAAAAATAAAAAACCAAAAACTTGGTTATTTGAATTTTTCACATAAATTTTGAGGTTATGTGAAAAAAGTGTAAATACAAAAGTTGTAGATCTTTTTATTACCTACAACTTTGCCTACAACTACAACTTACAACAACTACAACTTTACTACAACTTTTTTCCATAAAAATTGTAGTTTTTCCGGAAATCAAGGGAAACCGTTTTTTACCCTTAAAAACTCACCCCCTTCCCCTTCCCGACCACAGATTGCCCGTAAATTATTTTTCCTTTCATGTCTGTTATATTCTCTTCCTTTTCCAATGGGTTTCATCCTACTATAATTTTTTTTTCACTTTTTACCATTTTTGAAGGCTTAAGCACTGGTCTAAAAAAGGTAATGAGACAATTTAAATCATCCTCATCATTTTTTAATTTAAGTCAGCATAAAAATTAAATTTCTAAAAATATATTCTATTACGGTTTGCATTTTTAAATATCAGTAAAAATGTCTCATTTTATTGTTCATTGTTATTAACGATTAATGCTTAACCACAAAAAGTTAGTAGATAAACAATTTTTTGCAAGACAATGCAGTTATCTACCAAGTCCCTACACAATATATTTAATAATAACATCGTTGTCTAAGCACCAATTTCTAGAGCAATATAAAAGATGAATTATATGCGATTTTATTTAAATTCATTTTAGATGGAGAAAAATAACAATTCTTCTACCCTTTCAAATAAAAACACTAGTGAATTTTTCATAAATATTAAATAACCTGGCCAATATGTAGGAACAGATTTACGAATCATATATTTCTGGAGCCAGGGGACAAACAAGCGATAAAACGTATATTTTTTCAAAATAAAAGAGTCAATTTATCGAGACAAAGGACGCGGGCATATGAGAATATAAATAGCACTACAAAACAATTTCATTGTCAAAGTGTAACGCACTTGTAGAATGTAAATTGAAACATATATCCAGCGTTAAATGAATACAAATTGATTGAGATTAAAAAAAAAGGAAGCTACAGCTAGCAGACGTTAATATTGACGGTGAATCATTTCCATTAATTGATGAATCTGAGAACTCGACCATATAAAAATTCTATTCGCTTAATGATGGGTATGCGTATGAGTATGTGCCATTAAGATCAATCTAAGAAATTTAAAAAATTACGCTGGGCTGCTGATTCATTAAAAGATACCCGTTAAGTCGCGACTGGTGGAAAATATCGAGCGAATTCCATAAAATTTGAACTGTATTAGATCACGTACGGGGTGTGCCTATTGCGAGGAGTTTATATGAATTTTGATAATCGAAAAATAGGCAAAAATTACTTCTTTTTCGTCTTTTTGACAATTAGGCAACGGAATTACATTGTCAACACTGTAGGTATGACACTATTCCAAACGGTTTCTGACACATGGATTAGTATTTTTAGTTGCGAATTTTTTGACATTCCATTAAAAAAAAATCTATGATGACTGCATATTAGGGTTTCTGATTTCTCGGCCTATTTTTTTACTCGGGTCTCGAGAATTCTCGACTAGGAATTCCCGGGAATTCTCGAATTGTCGAGAAATTTCTTAAACTTAAAAAGTCATAATTTTGGTATTGCAATGCGAAATATAAACATGCTATTATACTTAACAATCATCATTAACATTTATTATTTATTCAGTATTTTTATTAATTACTTATGTTTCTACTTCTACTAACAAAACTAAATTAAACTTTGAGTTTCTTCTTAAAAACCTTTAACTTGTTTTTTCATTAAACACTTTCAATACACTTATGTTTATTTTAATGTTTTTGAATCGTAGTTTTCTTCCAATAATAATTATTAATAATCATTAATCATGCAGTCTTTTAATTAAATAAATAGTAAATAAGGAATTTAACCGAAGAAATCTTATAAAAAAGCTTTAATTTAAAGATACAGAAGCGTTCTTCCTATTAATTTATCACTTCAACATTAGGTATCTGCTTATAATAAAATTTCTACACAGACTTATAACTAGGTACAGGGTGATTCACTATATTTTGACCCCCCTTTAACTTTTTTGTTTTAAGAGTTATAAAAAAATGTGAAATACAAAAGTTGCACGATTTTTTATGAAATTTTCGAATATGATAGTAGAAAAACAAATGAAGTTCAAACAAAATGGCCGCGGATGTTAACTTTGTTAATTTAAATGGAACACCCTGTATATTTTTACACATTTGGATAGAACGTTCCCTGTCGAGCACAGTCATATATGGTTTGTTGGGTCCATCTCTAACAATAAGCGAGATAATATTAAAAAACGAAAAGAACGTTTTTTATTAAGAAAATAAAATATTTTGTAATTGTTGGACGTTTTTCGGGCATTTCTGCCTTTTTTCCAATTACGTAAGGATTTAGATTTATTTGCAATATATTTTGACATATCGAACATTGATATAGTCCAAAATGGGTATAAGTATTTTAACTAAATCGCACTAATTAGTCCGTGAGGGGCTTATTTACTCATGGACAATGTTATATGGTAGGCCGTGACAGTGACAGGTAATATTATGACAACATTGTTATTGTTTGACAGTTTGTATTATTATTTATTTAAAATGGGTTACACAGAAGTAGAAAATTTAAATATTATAGGAATTAAGATAGAGTAGTTAAGATATTCTCCATAGTTTATTTTAATTCCTAATAATATTTCAATTTTCTACTTCTGTGTAACCCATTTTAATTAAATACTAATACAAACTGTCAAACAATAACAATGTTATCATGACATTACTACCTGTCACTGTCACGACCTACCATATATAAGATTGTCCATGAGTAATTGGCCTCACACGGTCTAATTAGTGAAATTTACTTAAAATACCTATACGCATTTTGGACTATATCAATGTCCGATATGTCAAAATATATTACAACTAAATCTAAATCCTTACGTAATTGGAAAAAAGGCCTGAAAGAGGTCTAACAATTACAAGATGTCTTATTTTCTTAATAAAAAAACCTCATTTCGTTTTTTGATATTATCTCGCCTATTATTAGAGATGGACCCAACAAACCCTATATGACTATACTTGACAAGGAACGTTCTATCAAAATATGTAAAAATATACAGGGTGTTCCATTTAAATTAACAAAGTTAACATCCGCGGCCATTTTGTTTGAACTTCACTTGTTTTTCTACTATCATTTTCGAAAACTTCTTAAAAAATCATGCAACTTTTGTATTTCCATTTTTTTTATAACTCTTAAAACAAAAAAGTTAAAGGGAGGGTCAAAATACAGTGAATCGCCCTGTACATTAAAATAATAAGAATCATCAAAGTAAACTAAAGCCTTAAAAACTTAAAATAAATAAATCATGAGCTGGTAGAGAAACCACTTTAACCGCTCAGTTATTGGTCGAGGAACGAATTGAACGCATGAACGAAACGAACTCCAGTCAAGAACTTAAGTCGCGCGTGATTTTTAAATTTCTTGATTTCTCGACACTTTTTTCTCGTCTCGAGTAAGGCCAGATTTCCCGGGAATTCTCGCTTTGAGAAGTCTCGACCAGAAACCTTACTGCATATGTTCTTCTTGGGACACCCTTTATACAATTTTCTTATGTCAAAAAATCTGCAACTAAAAATAATAATACCTAGTTGTAAAAGTATCTAATACATTCCCTGATGAAAATGCAAACAAACATTAGTCCGGGAATGTGCTTTTAGTACGAGGTACACATACCATTTTTTCGGAAATCGCAAACAATATTAATTAATTAATATGAACTAAGAAATTTCTATTAATGCACCTAAATTTTGGTGATTTCTTGAAGAGGCCCCTTCAGGACACCCTATATAGCGTATTCCGAATTGTACAGACGCTCCATGCAAACAAATGCTGAAAAACAAAGTAGGATCAGTCCAAGTCCGACCAGCATCATGGAGCGCTAGACGACAGGCAATTTTAGATTTTTATTTTTGGATATTGCTACGCTGATTCGCCAAGGTCGGGCTGGCCATAAGGAAATCATGTAGTCTATTGAACTCCTCCAATAAACTTTATGATAGCCATTCGAAAAACGAAATTTATTTCAGCGGATTCGGCAGCATAAAAGCAAATGGTGCGATTCCTGAAAAACAGCGGCTCGCTCTACTGATTCAGGAACAAACAGAAATGCAATCGCGGAAAGAAAAGTACGCTTGTGCCAGGATTAATATACCCAGTTCTACTCTTACTACCATCCAAATTTATGGACATGTTCCGTTTTCCATCTATATCTATAGTATCTAAAAAAAATATCTATTACGGACAGAGAGACCACAAAGAGCAATGTTAGAAACAGACAATTGTTGGCCCAAAAATTAGAATAAAAATACTGGTTTCATACTTTTCCTTTGATGGTCCAAAATTGCCTGTTTTTTAACATTGGTTAAATCAGAAATTTGTTTTCCAGTTGCAAGGCAATATTCGTTTTCTTGAGATGACCATCTCTGTATCTCTGCTATACTTAGTAACTTATTACTATAAATACAACTTAGTAACTTATTACTATAAATACAGGGTGTTTGAAAATAAGTGCGAAATATTTTAGTTTTAATTTTTTATTTATTTTTATTAATTATTTTAAAGAGTTTTAAAGTTATTGACTAGAAATTTGATGGTTGTAACGAGCGTTCAAATAAAAACGTGGTCAAGTTGGTTCTGAAAATTTGGACGTAGGGCGTAGCGTATAGCAAATGAACTTAAACGTCATCTGTCAAAGCGCTATATCGCCGCTATCAATTTGAATATTTTCGTTTTAAAAAGCGTTTAAAATGGTGTTTTCTCAAGAACAAAAAGTGTTTATCATAGAGTCCTACTTTAGAAGTGGACGCAAGATTGATGGAATATGGAAGTATTCTATTGAGGAATGTTTCATAGAATTTCAAAATCAATTTCCCGGCGTTGAGTACAAAATTTTTCAAAGTGCAGTTCAGCGTTGTGTTAATGTTTTTCGTGAAACGGGCAGTGTAACAAAAAAAGAAGGTACGTGTTTTATCACAAATGGTGGGAGTATCAGTCGGTACCTGCCACACAGTGTTAAAAAAAGATTTGCGTTTGTTCTCCTATCGTTTAATTTGACAGCAAGAACTTCATGAAGTTGATTTTCCGCGACGGGCTGTATTTTGTGAATGGTTTTTAAACAACGACGGTGAACTTCATAATATCACCTTTTTTTCTGATGAAGCCTGGTTTCATTTAAGTGGTTACGTAAACTCACAGAATATGAGAATGTGGTCTTCTGAAAAACCAGATAACTTTTTTGTCGAGGGCCCTCTACACGCTCAAAAAATTGGAGTTTGGTGTGCTCTCAATCGAAGGAGGATTTATGGACCTATTTTTTTTAATGGTACTCTTACTGCGCAAAGGTATAGAGAAGAAATTATCGCTCCTTTTGTTAACCAGCTGGAAGAAAACGAAATTACAAACTTTTACTTTCAACAAGATGGCGCAAGGGCACATACGGCAGGCGAGACGATGAATATGTTGAGGGAAGTTTTCCAAAATCGACTAATAAGTGTCAATGCTGAACACGAATTTCCACCGAGGTCATGTGATATTACGCCGTGTGATTTCTTTTTGTGGCCTTACCTTAAAAACACTATATTTGAACTGCCTATTCCTGATTTAAACCATCTGCAGGCTCGACTTATAGACAAGATTCGTGAAATTAACAATACCCCGAGCATCTTAGAAAATGTCTTTAATTCTTTGAGGAACAGGTGTGAAAAGTGCTTGGAACAAGGAGGGGGACACTTTCAGCAGCTGATTTAATTTATTGTTATAACAAGGAGGGGGACACTTTCCGCAGCTCCTTTAATTGTTTGTTATTGTTATCACGATTATTCTTTAAAATAAAGTTATATAGTCATTAACGTTATTGAAACTGACAGCTGCTATACAGCTCGTTGAGAAATGAGGTTAAGTTGGTCGCTATAAGCTACTCCCTACGTCCAATGTGTCAGAGCCAACTTCGACCACGTTTTTATTTGAACGCTCGTTATTTTTATTTAAATTTTTATTTTATTTTTATTTAAATTAAAAATACACAACTTGCAATAAAATATGTTTTATTTTTTTCGTTAAAAACGGTGCATCCTACGAAAAAAATTGAAGAGACCAATTTCATTCAGAATTGGTGGCGGATTTCAAAAAAAAATATCAAAACGGGAAATAGTCAATGGCGTGCCATTTTTTTATTAAAAAATGTTGTGGCATTCTCACACGAACGCCACTGGTGCAAGTAGAAATATTCGGATCTCCCCAAAAACTGCACATTTATCCCTCCAAAGCGTTTTTTAAATTTTGAGTCAATACCTTTAAAACTCTTTGAAATAATTAATAAAAATAAATAAAAAATTAAAATTTGAACACACTGTATCTCGGAAACGAAGCATATTTCGACCTACGTTTATATGAAATTTTTTTCACAAAATAACCCCCTAAAATATGTCGCACTTATTTACAAACACCTTGTTTAAATTTACCATCGGAAAATAAACTAATCAATAATCATTTCATTGAATTAAATATTCTTCTTTAATCCATACAATGATTTGATGATAAAATGTAACTAACGAAATAATAAATTAGCTTTCTTTTGTTTAAGGTCTCCTCGTCTCCTTGGATTACTCTACAACCCTCTGATGGACATATACAGACATTCACTGACAGCTGAATACTTAGAACAATCCAGTCTAATTATTGGATCACTTTTTTGACACCTCGGGTATGGCAGCTCCTATTATTGCGTTAATATACTTTAGAATGTAACTTTAACTGACATTTTACCTAATGGTAAAGTCATGCTGACGTCACTTTGACAAAGTGTAATAATAAAAAACAATTGTTTCCATAGGTTAAATCTGTATAAAAGTGAAATTATGTTGTATATTGATGTGTGTCAAAATTGTTATATAATTTTTTGTACTACTTCAAAAAGTTGAACATAAGAATTAATTTGATAAAAGCAATGCAAGATTCAAATTGTTTACAGGTGGATGAATTTGATAAATTATAGTGCGCACCTGCAATAGACATGTTGGTTAATTTTGCTACACCTATGGGCTCTGTAGTGTAGGTTTCTCAGAAGCCTACAATATCTTCTTATATTAAAAATACATATATAATAGCAATTAAAACCATTTTTTTAGATAGAAAAACAATTTTAATCCATATAGTCATCTAAATCAGCTTTTGACAATGTCGTTATTTGAAAATGTCATCATTTTCCCTAATTTTAATTTATATTATATTATATATTTTTTTCAAATTTTTTATGGGTATATTTACACTTGAGGAATGTTCTCTTAAAGTGTGTGCACCTTGTCGTGAAACACCCTGTATATGGGCAAGATATCTTATTAAAGATGGCCTACTCAGAAAAAGACCTTCTGGGAAAAGACACAACAAACAACTTAAATAAAGCTGCAAATACTGTTCTGATTCGAGATTGGAGTGTTCCTGCTTTCAAGGTCAATTTATACATCCAAATATTTTTTCCGTTCCCAAAAATATAACCGCGAATCAGGTAGGAGGTATATAAATATCACCATGACCGTCCAAGATCATGAACTTTTCACGACAAACAGGTGCACGCTGAAAACTTCGGACTGATTCCAAAACGAGGACAAATAAAGATTCAGGAATTTTTATTATTACAGTAATAACAAAAACATAATCGATTATTATGGTATAATTGTTTTTATTGCAACTAAATTTCTAGATTTTCATTTTCAATTTCGTTCATAACTTAAATATACTTTCGAGGGGGGCGTTTTTATGAGTAATTTTCGGTGAATTTATAGCAGTTTTCCGACGAGGGGAAACTTAGAAACAATATCTCTTCACTCTACCAGTTATCCAAGTCTTCTCCAAGATATAAGACACTTTAGAAGCTGTCGAAGCATTCAGAATAAGGAACAGAAAGCATATTTTTACTTCATATGTCTATCCAGTGGCGGCTCGTCGTATGAAGCAGCCGAGGCCGGGCTTCACTGTAAAATTTGGCTCTCACATCGTATATTTTAATACTTAGTATTCTACTATTAAACTAAATAAAGAATTAGGTAAACTAATTTCCAATTACCTATTACATTTATCAAAAATCAAAATAACAATATAATAATTGTTTGATAATTGAATATCCCGCCGCTCGCCATTTCCATTGGCGCGGCATTGGATACTGTTACTCCCAGCTTGTCCCCACCACAGTGAGGCCAGAAGTTCTTTGCTTGTAGGCGAGTCACACTTTCCTGCAATATACTACAGTTCCCCCTCTACGCGAGGCGGTTAAAATAACGTGATTTACGAGGGAACTGAGGCCCACTCAAAGCTCCTTATAGATTCAGTTCGTGGTTAATGAACGCGTCGTATAGTACGCGGACTCCAAAAATCGCCCATTTTGGCAAACTCGTAATTTGTTAAAAATTTTGTGCTAAGTTATTGTATATCATTAGAACGTGTTACTAAGAAAGTTCCAAGATGAGTTCAGCTTTGGTTTTGGAGATATGAGTAATACATGTTATAATACTCGTGATCTTATGTATTGAGCATATCACTTTAAACATTTAAGATTCACTGTTTTTTAGATGGCCTATCATCAAAATCAAGGTGGTTACTTAGGTTTTTGAGTTTGCTGATTATGAATCTGAAGTCAGAATTTCAAAATTCAAGATGGCTGATCCAATATGGCGGACAAAATTTTTGAAATTTAACCAAATTTTACCAAATTGCGTATACAGGGGTTTTCGGGGTCGCTGATTACGAATCCGAGATCAGATTTGCAAAATTCAAAATGGTGGATCCAAGCTAACGGTAAAAAAAATATCGTGAATTTTAGATTTTTTAAATTTTGACCGTTAGCTTGGATCCACCATTTTGAATTTTTGTGAATTTTTGATTTTTTAAATTTTGACGTGGAAATTTATTCCTATTTATTGTTTGAATAAAATATCCAAATAGTTGCAAATGCACATTTTCGAATCCCGCTCTGTTGGGAGCAAATTACATGTTATCACATACCTATGTATGTAATTACGCTTCGTTTGTAGATGGACTACATTTTCTAATGTTTTTGACAATAAACTTACAAGACGCAGTTCATTAAAAGATGTTGGTGTGGATATGTTTGGAACTGGTACAATAATGCCGTTTTCCGATTATCAGAAAAATAATTTCCTTCCAAACAAATGTTAATAATGTGAGAAACATGCACGGCTATTATAATTTCGACAGTTAAAATCGTCATGATCTTGTCCATTTGATTTAATTTCACAAATAATATTATTTACGTTCTAGTGCAAAAGGCACGATCCCGAAATTTACTATTTCCGTAAAATTTAATGTATATAGGTCTCTAATATGAAGGGATTGCACTAGACCATTTGAATTCTAATCAAATAGTAACATTGCTGCTTCTGCTACAGTAGGGTCGTATTCGATGCATAGTACAGCAAAAAATTGTCGGTCTTTTATCAAAGGAAAATCGTGTCATCATTTTTAGGACGCGTAAGATGAACCATTTCTAATTTAAAATGAAATTGAATGAAAAATCTGAAATACCGCTGCATACGCACTGTGTTCTGGTAGTAGCTGTAGTCCCCCAGAAGCATCGAGTGTACGAAGTGGTCGGTTATACGTCAAATACTAACCTGGCGAGCTTAGTCGTAAATCAGAGACCGCCTCCAAAAAACAAGAAACGACAGTGGCGCGTACAGAGGTAAAATGTAGTACATATGTGGAGTTTAAAAAAGAGATTTATAATAAATTACATTTAAAATAAATAGTTTATGAGAATAAAGGGATTTTTGGAAGACAGTCATGAACTGATCTCTTCATCCCTTCATAATGCATAAAGAAATTATTCAATTTCCCAACCCCTTAAAACCGTATTGCACTGGATCCCTTGATAGGCGATGATTTATTACTTTGCATCCTACTATAGTCATCTCTTCACTTCGATCGCCGAGTTAGTTAAGAATGATTACTTTTAGAAATAGTAACATACTTTCAATTTCCACTTCAAATTACACAGAAAATTTATTACCCAACAACCACCACTGGTTATTACACGTAATGATTGCGTTATTATACAATCCTCCTCGTTAAAATAGTTGTATAACGAACTGGGCGAGAGAAGCAATCCCATCTGTCCGGGCAACAATCGGACGCGCTATCTAGATGCGACAGGTACAATTAAAATCAAGAGATATGCGTGTGCGTATTTTTGCCTCGATTGCATCGCGAAGTGGTCTTGCAGCTCCGTCCTCACTGTGTTTACGGAAGTTCTGCATTCCCGCCTGTAAACACCTTCCTACGCAACGCTGGTGGGGTGACTAACGACCACTCCGTATTTTTAAATGGATGAATCGGAATCCAAAAGCGACGGTGCTGAATAATCGCGGTCGGCCGACTTTGATTCCACTATTTATTGAGACCGTAAACTAGTTCCGAGACGCGCCGCAACTAGTTACCTTTTGTTTTCCAAATAAACCTATATTTTATCTGGGATGAAACAGAACAAAGAGGAATTTTCATCAACAGATGCAGAGCCGCTCTGAAGTGGTAGGATGAAACGTGAAATACATCAAGTTCTATTCCATTTATTAATGCATACACTAAAGTAAATTGCATTTAATCCACACAGTCTCAGCTACACACTCTCCGTACTTGTAATGAATTTTCATTGTGTCTACCCGCAATGCTGCCAACTCTTCGGGATGAAAATAGAGCACAATTCAAATCCTGTGTTACTTTTAAGACACTCTTTATACAGGGACATTAGAACTTACCCAAAAAAAAAATAATGTACAGGGGACTCTTACAAATACAATTTTATAAAAAAAATCAAAAAGGTGAGTTCAACAACACAACTCCACAAAAAAAAATCGAAAAAATTACCCCTGCAGTCTGATTATGTCCATCACATGTTTTCAGGGTAGCTGAATCCAAATACGGGGTACATTTAACCCCATTACGTCAGGATTTTTCATAACCTCAAAAAATAGGCTCAAAAACGCAATAAATCCTCTATCCATTGACCACTCAAAAGGAACAGAGGCCTACTACGTCCTCGTCGTTGTTCCCGGGTTCGGCAAAACGTAGATTTTCCCAACGAAACTCTCGTTCACATCGGGTTATGGGGTTTCGGAGTTATAGGGTTATTGAAGTATGTGGGTTTAACGCTCAAGTAGCACGCATGGCTCGAACAGGGCTTCAACGCGCATAAGTCTCTTTCTTACCGGATTCTGGGATTTTGGGGTGACATTTTGAGGTTATGGGGTTTACGGGTTTAAGAGGTTGAGGAGTATGGAATTATTGGGATTGAGTTGTCAATTGATAGAAAATTTATTGCGCTTTTGGGCCTACTTTTCGAGGTATGAAAAACCCTAACGTGATGGGGTTATATGGACCCCGAATTTGGATTCAGCGACTCCGAACACATATGATAGACATAGTCAGACTCCAGGGGTAATTTTCTCGATTTTTTTTGTGTAATGCTTTAAAAATACACTTTTGTACGGCACTGGAAACTCGTCCACCGTAAAATCTGACATTGTGCAAGGCAAAGCAAGCAGTCGGCGACCGGCACGGCGGCAAAGTGTAATAAAAAATGGACGGACAAAAAATTGGAAGAATTTCTTTCCCAAGGAAAGAGATAAATAAAATGTATAACACCTATTTTATATCAGCAAATTCAACGGCTTTTGATATTGTTGCTATTAATTAATAAAATTAATTTGTGGTCTTACCCAGTTTCTACGAACTAACACAAATGCCGACTTGCTTCACCATAACACAAATGCTTCACCGTAACACAAATGCTTCACCATAACACAAATGTTGTCTTGATTCACCATAAATTAAAACGATATCCATCAACCCCGAGTTGCTATACACGTAAGCCATTTTTAACACTTGAAAAACTAATGTAAACACTATCGCGAAAACGTTAATACTAAAATCGGATTTCAGTATTCGGAATCGCCCAACGATGTAACAGTTGAAAGTAGGTACTACAACTTCAATAATTTTTTTCTCGAAAGGATTTTACACAATTTTTTTTACCATATCGACTCCGTTTACTGGAGGTCTCAGTACCTTGAGAATCGCATTTAGCCTTTAGGCATGAGTAAATTTAAAGTAAGATACGAATATATCGAGTTGCATTTTGAAGCCTGTTTCATTCATACGATTTAACAGTCACTTGTTTATTTATTTATTTTTTTAAGAAATAAGTAATTGCCCCGGGTTACGAAATGATTGTAGTCTATTTCAAATTCAAGGTGAAAGCTGAAATCAAAATAAAAGACCTGTGCTGTCATTTGTTAGTGGCGCTCTGGTTTCGCAGTAGGCGAAAATAAATCACAACCTACTGCCACCCACCGGACCGAATTATATAGTAAATATTTCGAAAGCTAAAATGCCGGGTGCGACTTGGATTATTGCACAAATTATTAGATTTGATGAAAAGATTCAGAATTAGTAATTTTTTGCATTGACAAATTTGTCATGTCGTTTTAAAACTTGATATGCCCTTGTTGCTCTCGAACTAGGCTATGTGGGGACGGACCAAAGGCCTCTAGTTAAGGCTAAGGGAATGCATTGCAAGTATGTAACTGACGGGACAAGGTGCATATGCCATACACTGAACACCCAACGTACTTTAAATAATTCTGAATTTAATCGTAACGAAACGTCAATGCGAGTATCTCAATCTGTTGGTGAATCATAGGCTGGAATTGTTTATGTCTATCGCAATCATAGAATCGATTGTGTATTTGTCTATACATTTGCTAGGAAAACAGTTCTAACACAAACTTTTATTGCTCAAAATAGCGGAACATCAAAAAGCAAAATACGTGTTAAATATTTTACGCAAACCTTAATATGATTAAGGCGAAATGATAAACGTCCCTATTCTTGTTTAATGGAAAATCAGAGAATTGTAAATTTTATTTCGATGGGTTTGGTGCCTATCAGATTATTATAATGTAGTTAACAACCCTAGGTTCGATAAAAAAAGAATATAAACGTAGTTGTGGCCAAAAATATGTGATCGTCATAAGGAATCCCTACGTTGTATGTATCTATTTTTTTAATTGACCGGAAGGCGCTGGCTACTAACTTTGTAGAGGGGATGTATGGTTTAATTATATAAAAACAAAAGCAGAGTAAATACACCAACCTTTATTTACATACAATTCAAATTAAACATGTGACAAATAGAAAGAACAACAAAAACATTAACAACCATTTAACATAGAATGAGAGTGCCAGGCTCACCTAGAGCTCCTGCGGGGAAAGAGCATGGCAGAGAAACCCACGATCGTTGCTCTTACCACCCAAATATAAATACAAAACAACCGCTAACCAAAGGCATATATTAAGAACCTTTGCTAATGATAATTAAAACTGGACTTATTTAATTTCTCACTAAATGTCATCTCACTCAAGTTTGACATACACACTTCCAAGTAAAACTGAAGAGGTTTTAGTAACAATAATAGCAGCAACAACAACAACAATAATAATAACAATAATAATAGGGAAGGTACTGGAGTCCCATACGGGAGGCAATCCAGCTATGAGTTGAGATTTCGGAGAACAACAACAATAATAATAATCATGGGTGAAAATGTTAGTAAATTCAACAAAGCTCTTACATACGTATGACATAAAGTGAGCACAAGAAATCAAAGAACAACGTAATCAAGATAAAACAAGTTAAATGTGAAACAAAGAAGTTGTTTTGCAATATCGGGGCAGACACGACAATATATACATATTTCAACATGTTACTACTGTTACTGCTCTATTAAAAATACTCTAGTAAACTTTTTAACAATAAAAGCTACAACATAGATACATTTTTTATATTTAATATAATTTCGTTCCAAAATGTACAACTTAATGTTATGTTTATGTTATGGATGCAATTTATGCATGCTCAGATTATTGTGTATTTATACAAATGATGTAACAGTCTGTTACATCTTTGTACAACTGAATATTATTAAAAACCTGCCTCGTTCACGTGCTATTGCATATATTAAGGTAGGAGTCGATCATTCCGCATCACCTCAATTCGTACAACTTCAGGCGAGAACACGTGAAACGTCAAATCGAATTTCTATGATCACCATACTAAACTATTAAGCAAATACAGAGATAACGAATTACTTTCATTTATCCTTAATCAGAGGAGTTGTGCAGGATCACATATAGGAAACACGTTTTGGTTAGACAAAACGGAGCGTTATGCGACGGATGAGCGTGTTAAGATTATAAAAATTTATTACAAATTCGGAGAGTGTGTAGCTGAGATTGTGCGCAAATTAAGTGGAATTTTCGGTAGAAAGAACGCCCCGAATGAAACAATTGTGACAAGATTAATTAACAAATTAGAACAAACAGAAATTCGGAGGGTTATCAACGAAATTCAGCCGCAAGTATGCGAAAGCGTGATACAGAATTATCTTAAAAGAAGTCGAGTATGCCAAATCCTGTTCCATATTTAATGGCAATGCAATGCCTACCTTTTACATGTAAAAACTTAGTTTCAGTGACAATTTATGTACACCTACTCTTCTATTACATAATGCATACAAAGTCAATAGGATTTAAATCGGGTGTTCGAGGAAACCAAAGCGTATCCAACGAATCCAATATATGATGTGATATGTCATGCTCTTACACTAAAATGAGAAGCATTAGGATTAAAATCATAGCTCCTATGGTAACATCGCAAATTAAAATAATTATGTTTTTCCCCTCTACTTTCTTTGACATTCAAGACCAATCACAGATAATCCTTAATTTCAGAAATCCAAAAAAAAATTCTTTTCCAACCAGTCACAGATTTGAGATTAACAGGTCTCTATTTTCTCTCTGTGATCAGTTTGTTGCTCTTAAAATGTATGTGTAAAATGTCAAACTCAAACTACATAACAATTCCTGCATCGCAAAATCCGCAACCGTTACCAAATTGTCCATAACCGCGCCTGCGTATTAAAAACAAAGCAATTTTTTTAGTTTTGGTATCTGGTAGTAGCAGAAATAGGCTAAATCTGAGGTCAAGCCGTGTTCCGCTCTATGCTCACAATACACAATGCTACAGACTGCCATAAAAACACGTACCACACCTCGGCCAAGCAAAGCGTCAAAATCACTCGCACATGTAAAACGACCATGATCAGGAACTGCATTGGCCAACGTCTCTCAGCAAAAACCTGGATTGTGCACCAGCACGCCAGGCCGACAGGGCAGGCACTAGGGTGCCGCTAGATGCGTATCGAATAAATTGATCGATGCGAAGCTTCAGATCAGAGGCAGACTTGTACAATGATGCGAAAAGTAGTTGATGCTTCGTCACCATAGTAACAATAGCACTTATTAAAACTTCGACCGATTATTTTAGATATACGTCTATACCTTATCTACGTCCTACGTCCCTTTTTGTTTCGTACTATTATGCAAATGCTTTTTAATTCTCCTCCTGATTGCTGTCAAGGAAACTTCCCCTTCGGGATTAAAAGATGCACTTTAGTAGGCATATAAAGTTCTGTTCCTTCTTTAGGATGACATTTAGTAATACGATTTGTACGCTTTTCTGAGCACAATATCGCAACGCATCTTGTACATTTAAATAAACGCGACACGGTGTGGGTGTTGGGACCAATAAAACGCTGCGCGACCGAGTAAAAAGACTTGTCCGCTTAAAACGTTTCGAGTTTATTAAGGAATATTTCGCCGACTGTCCCGCGAACGCCCGGCAACAAAAATGTCGGTGAACTTTGGCGCGCCTCGTAGCGTGCCCGATCAGATAAGAGATTTTATATCGGCAATATTTATCCTTTTACAGTCGAATAGATAGTGCACTAACGACCCAAACGGAATTTCGTCTGCTGAAACGACTCTAACGCGCTGAATATATTACACGGATATTAAAAGAAATTTTAATCTGCGAGACGGAATCAGTGCCGGCCGACGACGATATTTTATCTGTCACAGGGCATGGCCTCCTATATATTTTTATACGGATTGTCCGACTGGGTAAATTGGATGAGATTGGTCCAAATGCTGATCTTGTTGCCTTATTTTGTTCATACTTTACTGATGAAGGTCTTGGATCGATATGTCGCCGTGCTTGAATCGCGAATACCGCTCATAAAAAATACACCACATAAATGAGACAACTCCCAAACCCAAAGCCAAAGACTGTGCGGAAAGGAGTTACACTTGAAAAAAAACGCGGACAAACACCCATTATCCATCGACATTGCCAGTACCCAAGCCAGGGATCGAACTCGGACCAGAATAGGAAGTCTGGCCGAGAAATGTTTGCTACTGCATGTTCGGCAGACTGCGCTACCGCGATGATCCACTCGTTCACTTAATTATTTTCAAAGCATATTCTTTATAAGCTGTAGTAAAATTACAATACCGCACGAATATCAACCATTTTAAAAAATCGAACAGGTCGAAATAGTCGTCGCACGAAAACTGTTTCAAGGACTCGCTACAATCGTCTCAAGCGAAGCCATATGACAAACTAACAGGGGAAGCTGTGTAACACCCACCTAGCGGGAGAAGCCCGAACTAAAAGAGCGGCGCGCGCAGCAAATTTCGACTGGTTATTTATGAACCTCCCTATACATTCTAGTCCAATAAGACCAAGGCAATTCAACTAAGGAGGTATATCGGGGTCCGAGGGAAGTGAGGAGAGCAGGGGGGTCCTATGCTTTTCTTATGGGACTAAAGCCCGCTGCCAATTTGAAAAAATTAAATTCTATTCAAATTATTTGCGATAAACAGTATCTATATAGCAAAGAAATCTACTCTTACGCACATAGCATACATATTGACTAATTAACAACATAAAATATCATATTTAAGTAGTTTTAAATTATATTTTATGAACGCATAAAGACTATGTAGATGTGGCAACAGAGCTAATAATTGACTAGCAGTTGTACACACTGCGAACCTACAGACCTCGGACATCGGAGATATTGTGCGTTAAATTCGGGTAAAGATGCGTACGCGTTCAAAAATGTATTGTGTGTAAACTATGTACAATATAATTATTATATGTATATTTACAATTGCAAATTTATCGTATTATCCTCGCGAAGATTTGTATCGTTTATTTAAAATCCGTAAATCATGTGAACTGGTAAAACAACGAGAATTATGTTAATTTAGTTCTAAAGAAATGAAATGACACTCGCGCCCATCTCGTCCAAGTCAAAGAAAATGTTGGATGCAATTTTGAAGGTTCTGTGATAGAAATTACATTATTACTCACTGTTCGTGTTTTTAATGTCTATTTTAGTAATGTTACAAAAATTTTGCAACTATAACTCAATTTTTAGATATAAAGTTTGCAGAGAAATATTTATGTTCCTTTGTTATTCCTTACAAATGCTTTTATCTCAAGTATTACTAATTATATTAATCAAGTAAAGAAAACTTTATGTAACTCTAAATATTGCTGGGTAATGAGTACGATGTTTTTATAAACCATTAAATACATTAAAAGCATTTATCAACTGTATTTTTTATTCCAATAAATATATCGCAGCTTCCTAGTCTTTTTTAATTAATCTAATTTTTTTAAAACATTACAAAAAATCATCTGTTGTGGATAATTTAATGTTGATAACAATATACATGGGATTTAGGAAAAATGTATATGTTTGAAATCAATTTCGTTTCGTTTTTATCAAGTCTTTCAAATGTATTCCCTCGTTGCTGTCAGCTGATTGCGACTTTGACATATTAATCCTCAAGTCAGACAGAAATGCAATTATTGGTTTATGTTTCGAATTAATACAGCTGTACTATGTTCAAAACTTACATTATACTTAATGTTATAGGTCTGTCAAATATGGCTCAAAAAAATAAAAAATATTGCAGAAAAGTGACAGTTTCTATTTACTAATTGACCTGTTTCAGCGATTTTTTAAAATCTGAACTGAAAAAAATATATATGAATTTCGTTCCATCATTTTGGCATAAACGGTAATATTGCAGTCCAATTTCGGGACACCCTGTATATGCACATCAATCGTCGCGAGTTCTGGTGGTGGTACCACTAAAGGAGTGTTAAGAATTAAAACGTCTACATCAATTTTTTATTCAACGCTTAATTACGGTGGCGTGATTTGGTTTGGCCGTCAAGTCAATACGGCAGCGACTATAGGACACCCGATACTGTCGGGCAATGTCCTTGTGAAGGCTCCGGCGTCGTAACCGTAGACAGCGATGCCTCAGAGGCCTATTTAGTACGAAATTATTGGAGCAGCAGAACATCTGGATCAGCAACAAGTGGGTGTTACAATATGTTTTTTCGAGACGATGAACTGACAGATAACAGATCGTATAAAGGAGCAGACAAAACATATCCTGTTACGGCCAACGGAAAAAAAAACCGCTAATAATTCTGAAGTGATCATTAATAGAAAAAAAATGTAGTGTAAGAAATTGAGATTTCGAAGATAACTTTTCGATTAAGTTTTAAAATGACTGACGATTAATCTGACGGTGGCGCTTTCTACAATTATTATTAAAATTTATCGATAATCACTGGTTTAATAACGTACGAGGTGTTTTAAAAATGGTGTTACAAATCTTCGAAGTAGTTCACCAGAACATAAGAAAATAATTAATTTTATAGGGTGCACCAAATGGTGGGCAATTTGTATTCGAAAGTCAGTTTGTAATACACTGTTGTAGTGATTGCTGTGCTGTTTTTCGAGAGTACATTTAATAGCCTTTCTAAGTTTTCTTTTGAAAATGGCGCATTTATTTAGCAGTCGCGAATATTATGATATGCGAATAATTTATGGTGAAGCAACCGAAAGTGCCCATAGTGCCCGCATCGTAGTATCAGAAATATCGCACAACGAATAAATATTTCACATCCTGTTGTGTGGCGAACATTACTAGAAGCTCAGTTGTACCCATTTCATATTCAATGTGTTCAAGCGCTTACTTCTGAGGATTTCCACTACGTCGAGATTTTTGCGAATAGTCGCTTCAGGTATATGCAAGAAATCCTCAATTTACAGCGCAAATACTTGTTACAGATTCAATCGAAATGGTATCCACAGGAAATACGTCGCGGTGCCTTTCAGCAACAGTTTTCAGTGAACATGTGAGCCGGTATCGTTAATGACACTTAATAGGACCATGCTCTGTCACATACAACATGCACATTGGTTTAGACGCTTCAAAAATAATGATTTTGATGTTGAAGATAAAGAACGCTCTAGCGTGCCGAAACAGATTGAAGTATTTCATGAAGACTCATGCCAGATGCTAGCTGAACCTGCAAAATCATTAGGAGTTGCTCACACAATAGATTCGAAACGTTTGAAAGCATTAAGAATGATTCTAAAGCAAGGATATTGGTTGCCGTATGAGCTAAAGCCGAGAGACGTCGAATGACGTCTTTGAAAGTATGAACAGCTACTTCAAAGGCAGAAAAGGAAAAGTCAGGCATGTGTCAACACCGTCAGCAAAGCCGAATATCCATGGTTCCAAACTTATGCTCTGCGTTTGGTAGGATCACCTGTTTATTATAAGCTGCTCAAACCGAACTAAATCATCATGGAGGACTGCTATCGACTACAATTGATGCGTTTGAACCAAGCAATGAAGGAAAAACGGTCGTTGTATGAACGCAGAGACACGATAAAGTGATTTTGCAGCATAACAACGCTCGGCCACATACCAATACCGAAGAAATCCCATTTGGAAACGCTTAAATGGGAAGTCCTATCCCACCCGCCATATTGACCAGACATTGCCCCTTTGGATCGATGGCACAATCGTGGCCTGGCTGAGTGGCACTTCCATTCTTGTGAAGATGCCAAAAAATGGGTCGACTCTTCGTGTGGTTTTTCTGACAGGCCAGAAAGATGGGAAAAAGTAGTAGCTAGCGATGGACAATACCTTCAATGACATGTTCTTTACTATTTTTTTTAAATAAAGCATTAATTTTCACGAAAAAAAACAGCGAGGATTTATCCAACATCCCATTAGGTATCTACCCAGAAAAGTCGTTTTCCAATATGCGATCTAATCCAAAACAGAATATGTTCCATCTTTGTTTTTATAAATATTTGCCCAGACTTAGTCTGGTGCTCTTTAATAAACTACAATTATCTTATTGGTAAATACAGGTTTATTTACATTTTGCAAATACAATATAATAGTAGTTTAAGGCCAAATAAACAAACTTTTATTTTCGACTTACGAAAATTCTATTGCAAATATTACGTCATATTTGTTATAGGTTAAATTAACTGTTATTTTGTTTAGCTCGTATACATTAATTATAATATCTTTATACAAGATGTAACTAAAATACTTGGCCAAACTCTGACAGCTTTTAACTCGTTTTCGAGATATGGGGCGTTAAAATTTAATGAATACCTACGGTTTATTTAAAGGTACGTTCAAGTAATGCGTCTGCTACTAATCGGTGAGGAGTGCCTTCATGAGGAGACAATCCTGGCTGCAGTATCATATTACTTCTATCATTTTAGTGCATTTTAATAAAAGCTTGTTTTAATTTTTTTTTATTTGCACCTTTTTAGTTTTGTCATTAGAACTGAACAAGCATTCAAAATTTCAAAGTCGTAAGTTTAGAGGAAGTGGTTCAAATTTGACTTGTAAGATTTGAACTAAACACACAAACAAACATACTAAACTACTGATTATAGGATTTTAAAAGGAATTATGACGTTCAAGATATTTTATTACATGAATCGTTCAAATGGTTATTTTAGATGAAAAAACCGCAGAGTGCTATTAAATTAGAGGGTGGAAATTAGAGATAGGGGTGAAAATGCATCCCTTTCAGTTTTTTAATTGTTGCTCGAAAACGAAGCAAAATTTTGCTATAGTTAATAAGAAAAATTATTTAGAAAATTGAATTTCCTATCGAAATTACTTACTTAAAAAATTTAAAAGAAATATTTTATGCAAAAAATCGTTAATAAACTATTTAAATAAGATTTTTTTACTTTTTGATTTTTTTTTTAGTAGAAGTTGGCAAAGAAAATTGCTGTACAAAAAAACTAGATGATATTCCCTTCAAAATGAAGCGTTTTCAAAAGTTTTTGGACTAATATTGACTGAGTTATAACTGGTCAAATTTAAATATTTTTAGATTTTCGTCGTTTTTAACAAAAAATTTAAAAGGAAAATTTTATGCTAAAACATTTAAAAATGCGCAGAAAATTGTATTTTTAATATTTTTTTACTCTTTTTATGTTAAAACGACGAAAGTCTAAAAAATATCTGACCGGGACTTTTGAAAACGCATCATTCTGGAGAGAATCTCATCTAGTTTTTTGTACAGCAATTCTTGCATACTTCTTCTAAAAAAAAATAAAAAAAGTAAAAAAAAAATGAAAAAATCTTATTTTTTACTTTTTTTAAATTGCTTATTAACGATTGAATAAAATTTTTCTTTTAAATTTTTTAAATAAGCCATTTCGATGGGAAATTCAAATCTCTACAAAATTACCGAAATTTTGAGTCAATTCTCATCCAAAAATACTGTACAACCTCTTTTTTTTTAAGGAAATTTTATCTACTTTTTTTATGAAGCAATGCCTATTAGTGTGGGTCAAAAAAAATCGACTATTTTTTTTTACTTTATACTCTGAAACATAGGTTGCTAGACACTAGAAAATTCTCTCCAAATATGAGCTCTTAATTTTAATAGGAAGGTCCTCCGCTTTACAGTTTTCCATTTTTTCCTCAGTATTAGAAAAAAAATAATATCTCTCTATCAACTGTTCGTTAAAAATATCTCTCCTCATATAGGTACTTGTAGGAAATTGAACGCTCTACAAAAAAGGTCTCTTACAATGTTTTTGTAAACCTCACCGTTTAAAAGAATATTAAAGGTTGAAGTTTGATTATTTTAAGACAAATTTCTGTTTTGCTTATGAATTTTATAACTCGTTAACAAAAAATCATTATGAAATGCGCAATTCATGGTGTTGTAGGAAATTAACTGCTCTACAAAAATGGTCTCTTAGGATTAGTCGATTGAATAAAGCGTTTAAAAGATATTCATCGTCAAACTTCAATGCACGCCAATTTTAACAGTTTTTGATTAATAATTCGGAAAATTTCAATTTAGTTTAAGTTTCAGGGAAATTTATACAAATTTGAGTTTCTAGTGAAGCTCCTAATGCAGTCAAAAAAATTCTTCGCTATCATACTCAATGGTTAAAATTACAAAAAAGAAAAAAAAAATCACCACAAAACCAAAATGTTTGAAATTTTATAACTCGCTTGATAATTAAATAAAAAAACTTTAATAACAAATTGAACATTTTTTTTTCTTTAAGATTAATACTTTTCAATAATAAATTTCTAACAAAAACGTTATTTTTTCAAGATTTAATGAATCATTGATTCTCAGTCAGAAATAATGCACAAATTTTTTTTCGATGTAACCAAACATGCTTACGACTAAAAAAAAACTAGAAAAATAGTTTAAACATTTCTCTGTTAATAGAAACTCAAATTTGTATAAATTTCCCTAAAACTCATAAACTAAATTGAAATTTTTCGAATTATTATTAATCAAAAACTGTTAAAATTGGCGTGCATTAAAGTTTGACTATGAATATATTTTAAATGCTTTATTTAATCGACTAATCACAAGAGACCATTTTTGTAGAGCAGTTAATTTCCTACAAAACTATGATGCGCATTTCATAATGATTTTTTGTTAACGAGTTATAAAATTCATAAGCAAAACAGAAATTTGTCTTAAAATAATCAAACTTCAACCTTTAATATCTTTTAAACGGTGAGGTTTACAAAAACATTGTAAGAGACCTTTTTTGTAGGGCGTTCAATTTCCTACAAGTACCTATATGAAGAGAGATATTTTTAACGAACAGTTGATAGAGAAATATGAATTTTTTTTCTAATACTGAGGAAAAAACGGAAAACTGTAAAGCGGAGGAAGATTAAGAGCTCATATTTGGAGAGTATTTTCTAGAGGTGTCTAGCAACCTATTTTTCAGAGTATAAAGTAAAAAAAAATAGTTGATTTTTTTTGACCCACCCTAATGCCTATCTTTACTCAAAAAAAAAACTAGAGGCTAAAGGCTAAAGTAAAAAAAAACAAAAAATTTTTTGCTTTTTTTCAGTTTATTAACGATTTTTTGCATAAAATTTTCCTTTTAAATTTTTGAAATAAGCCAATTCAATTCTCTAAATAATTTTTCCTATGAACTATAGCGAAATTCTGCTACGTTTTCGGGCTGCAATTAAAAAACTGAAAGGGGTGCATTTTCACCCCTATATCCAATATCCACCCTCTAATTTAATAGCACTCCGCGGTTTTTTCGTCTAAAATGATCCTTTGTTCCTTCTAACCCTGTTTTTTTTTTATATAATCAATACGTGTGAAGTTAAATAAAAGATTGCAAAAAATAGAACTACTGCATTGCTTGTTGCATTCTCAATTCGCGTTGATGCGTTGATACGTAACTTTGTATCGGGATCTGCATGAATACCACTAGATATCCACATGATTTATACGTATGATGCGGATCTTACCCACCTCTAGCACTGTTTAGTTTCTACATTTCCATGCAACAAACAGCTCGCTACTTAGAGCTAGAGTCTAGCCGCTAGACGATAATGGGACCATAAACCATTTTTATAGCTCGCTGGCGTATTGTATGTAGACGTAATCGCCGATATTTTTGCGTGTTCGTACGTCTATTTATACAATGTATTCGACATGAGGCACAAAGTGTCTCTAGGTCGTTAATGGCGACCTTGTGGCATAATAAATTTGCATAAGTTCCCGGCAGCTTGAACAAATAACAACTATTTATACAATTTTTATGTACAATAGAGTAGATAGAACACGGAATCGGGCAAATACATAGTATTTTTTTGCTACAAAATAGTATAGTTACCGTTTGTTCGTTGAATGCGATAAATGGTGAGGTTACTTCTCGAAAGTTTACCTTAAATCAATTAAATTTCAAATTACTCATACTTTTAGTCCATGCAAATCACTGTATTGAGTCGAAACGGGACTATTTTGAATAAAATTAATCGGTTTTGCCAAAATAGCTTTTTGTTTTTCTTATTTTTAAAAAGTGTTGTTTACTTTGGAATCCACCTTGTGTTCTACTAATATTTAATTTTAATAAATTACTCTTTATCGTCACATTTCGTGAACTTTTTTTTTCTCCAAAAATAACCTTGAAATTATCTTAAACTTATCGTTGACCATAAATTTAAATAAACATTATTAACCTCTTTTTTTAACTGTAGATATAGAGCGACTTTAACACGAATTCACATAAAAATATCACTTTTAATCTCAATTCTATCGCTTGGATTTGTTAGTTTAAAAATGTGTTTCGCGAAGAATTCTACTTACTCGTATCAGTCCTAGTAACCGTGACCTAGAGAGTTATTTTAAGTGAAGCGATAGAGGCTAAGGTTACGTCTTACGTAAAAAAAACGATTTCCTACACAAACAAACAATGGCTCGCAAGAAAAATACACATCCACTTTTATCCAGCAGGTATCCTCCATCAAAATCGAATAAATATTTTTTTTATATAATCCCGATGGTAATAATAGATAAATATCCCCGTCACCCACTTCTCTCCGGTTATAGCCGTTAATTGGGATAAATATTTATAATCGGTCGCTTACTTATGGCCACCGATAACACGTTTTTCTACTGAATGATCCGAAAACGTAGGCTGATAATTGATTAGAAAGATACAACGGAGTCGATAGGGCGTTGACATATGTATAGCATGTGAAAAAATTTATAGTTTATACTTTTCCTTTTCCTGTTTGTAGAACTTCTTTTGTCCTAATTCCTGAAATTAAATGCAACAGCAATAGTTTACATAATTTTTTCTACGTTCATGCAAAAAAACAAAACTTTATTAAACTAACGAGCGTTCAAATAAAAACGTGGTCGAAGTTGGCTCTGACACATTAGACGTAGGGAGTAGCTTATAGCGACCAACTTAACCTCATTTCTCAACGAGCTGTATAGCAGCTGTCAGTTTCAATAACGTTAATGACTATATAACTTTATTTTAAAGAATAATCGTGATAACAATAACAAACAATTAAAGGAGCTGCGGAAAGTGTCCCCCTCCTTGTTATAACAATAAATTAAAGCAGCTGCTGAAAGTGTCCCCCTGCTTGTTCCAAGCACTTTTCACACCTGTTCCTCAAAGAATTAAAGACATTTTCTAAGATGCTCGGGGTATTGTTAATTTCACGAATCTTGTCTATAAGTCGAGCCTGCAGATGGTTTAAATCAGGAATAGGCAGTTCAAAAATAGTGTTTTTAAGGTAAGGCCACAAAAAGAAATCACACGGCGTAATATCACACGACCTCGGTGGAAATTCATGTTCAGCATTGAGACTTATTAGTCGATTTTGGAAAACTTCCCTCAACATATTCATCGTGTCGCCTGCCGTATGTGCCCTTGCGCCATCTTGTTGAAAGTAAAAGTTTGTAATTTCGTTTTCTTCCAGCTGGTTAACAAAAGGAGCGATAATTTCTTCTCTATACCTTTGCGCAGTAAGAGTACCATTAAAAAAAATAGGTCCATAAATCCTCCTTCGATTGAGAGCACACCAAACTCCAATTTTTTGAGCGTGTAGAGGGCCCTCGACAAAAAAGTTATCTGGTTTTTCAGAAGACCACATTCTCATATTCTGTGAGTTTACGTAACCACTTAAATGAAACCAGGCTTCATCAGAAAAACAGGTGATATTATGAAGTTCACCGTAGTTGTTTAAAAACCATTCACAAAATACAGCCCGTCGCGGAAAATCAACTTCATGAAGTTCTTGCTGACAAGTTAAACGATAGGAGAACAAACGCAAATCTTTTTTTAACACTGTGTGGCAGGTACCGACTGATACTCCCACCATTTGTGATAAAACACGTACAGAAGTTCTTGGCGCATTTTCCATTATTTGTTGGACATTTTCTTTTAATTCTTCAGTCCGCTTTTTAGGTCGGCCGCTTCCTTCTTTTCTTGTTACACTGCCCGTTTCACGAAAAACATTAACACAACGCTGAACTGCACTTTGAAAAATTTTGTACTCAACAACGCCGGGAAATTGATTTTGAAATTCTATGAAACATTCCTCAATAGAATACTTCCATATTCCATCAATCTTGCGTCCATTTCTAAAGTAGGACTCTATGATAAACACTTTTTGTTCTTGAGAAAACACCATTTTAAACGCTTTTTAAAACGAAAATATTCAAATTGATAGCGGCGATATAGCGCTTTGACAGATGACGTTTAAGTTCATTTGCTATACGCTACGCCCTACGTCCAAATTTTCAGAACCAACTTGACCACGTTTTTATTTGAACGCTCGTTATATTTAGCGAAAAAACTGGTTCTTTATTGCACTAGTGCAATAAAATTTTTATTGCACTAGTTTGTAACCCTATGTGATCAATGAGAAATGCATTTCTAAAATTGCATCTGGAAGAGTTAAAATATGAAAAATTTATAACTCGGAGAAAGTCCTGAATAGGACATTAAGCCCAATCCATTTTTCTGGGTAAGTATTAACATTTACGTTTTGTGATTTTTTGTTTCAAATGATTATCTCGCGAAGGTGTTTTGTAAACCTTATTTTTTAAAACTCCCCATAAAAAAAATCGAGGAGTGTTAGATCTGGTGACTTTTCGGGCCACTGAATAGGTCCATTAAGCCCAATCCATTTTTCTGGGTAAGTGTTATCTAAATATTGCTAGACAATCCTGGCCTTATGGGGTGGAGCCCCGTCTTGCTGAAACCATAGGTTTCTCCTTAGCTGCAAAGGCAAATTCTTCAGAAGTGCAGGAAGTTCTTCTTTTAGGAAATTTAGGTAACTCACGTTGTTCAATGTATGTTCATATAAATAAGGCCCAATTAAATGCCACACCATACATTTATTCTAAAATGGCCTTGGTTTCGGACTGGATTTACAATGTAGGGATTTTCAATAGACCAGCATTGTTCGTTGCGCCTGTTTGGCAAACCATTACTGACAAACCGACTTTTGTCGTGTATTTAAATTTTTTGTATTCTCCCAGCAGGCCCATACTATCTAGTTTGAGACACGCTGTACCTCCATATCACCCTCCAGTATTTTTATACCGTGCAAAATAACCCTAAAATTTGGGAAATTCCTTCCCAAAGATAGACAAACTTCAGCCATTTGGTGTTCATAAAGAGAGGTGAGGGCATTCGAAGATGTGAGCATCGTTTCCAGATAAAAATGATGTTTCTTTTGCTCCTTTTTCCTTTTGTAACAAACTCTTTTATCTTCAAAGGATCTATGCATCTTGCACTTGCTCTGTGTTTTTGGCTGTTTCTTTCTTTTAAGCATTAAGCATTACCGTTCACCATGTTCTTCGCTGTAGTCTGCTTCAAGTTTTCCAACAACCTCAACTGAATTCTTGCAATCCTCACTCCTTTCTGAAATTCTGAGTGACTTTCGTGAAACTTAGCCATGCTACTCTTTCAGTATCATTCATTTTTGTGATAAATTTTTCGTCTCTGAACACGGTATGGGTTTGAAGACCATGGAAAACGCCTTCTTTCAGTTTAACATCATCAAAACAGTCGCCATTTTTGTTCAAAGCTTTAACGAACTATTTCATGAGACCAAGTCTAATATGGAGAGGTAGAAGCAGAATATTTGAAGGATCAACTAAGGCTTCGTGTTTTTCAACCCTGGTTGGAAATCTGTTCTTTTCGACCGTACTTTCTCTTCATAATGATTCTTTCTGTCTTTAATATCCCATAGATATAAGAGACATGGATGGAAGATGGAGTTGGTCTTCTTCTTGATTTGAAAAATATAATTTTTCATATTTTCTATATTTAAGGGCAGTTTCTCGCGATTTAAAAAAAAAAAGGCTGATGGAGCAATTCTGGCCCCGGATAAAGACAGATAGGTATGATCTTTGGAACAGACCACTTTACTTTTTTTGTGGTACTGTGTTATCAATACGACACTTTAGTTTCTATAAATTTGCAGCATTTGCACAGCATTGTTACACTTCAGTTCCTACAAATCGTATACTTTAGCTCTTGGTACATATCAATTATTACACTTTAGTTTTTACAATTTTGCGCTTTATTTCCTACATCATTACTACACTTAGTTCTATAGTTCAACTTAACATAATGCTTTTTATTTACAGCCTGCTAAAGACGGGATCAATTTTTTTGCATCAATAGTAGCTGGTATCGTGATTCTTTTACATATGACCAATTTAAAGCAATAACTACAAAAATAATAAATATTTAATATCTGCTTTTACCGTCAACAATTTTAACACATAATATCGTTACTCATCGTGAGATTTATTAGCATTATTCAAAATTCTCTGTATCCTGTTTTTAAAATTTAAATATCTTGGGACCTTCATGATTCGTTGTTACCTTGAGCGTGGTTCAAAATAATGACTACATATCTCTGTCGTTACTCTCCTCAAAAACGTTTATTCACATTCAGAGATATTTTTGAACTTTGATTTTTAGTATGAAAATAACTAAAACGTAAAACTCAAATATATTTGCAATAAGGGGTGCTTTGAATTATCAGAAAAGAAGCAATGCAATTTTTTTCATCATCATTTATACTTTATCTCAAATATGTCAAATATCTATGAAATATTTATTTTGCACATTGCGGCATATTGATAATATTTGACTTAAAAATTTATCTTGATAAGTTTGCCAGGACTGTGACGCTATCGATTTTTTTCTTTTCAATTTCGCACATATTTTTACATTGCATGGTGCTGTAAGGTTCTGATTTTTCTCAACAACTTTCATTAAAGAAGATTTTCGATATCTATTAAAAACGGAAAAACATTAGGTTTTTTCAATTAAAAAATTTTAACTTAAAATCGAAAATTATATAAAAATATTTTAATCAACAAAAATTATTAATTACAAAAAGTGATCAAAAATATCACGTATCACGATGACTGCTTTTTTATCCAACTAATCGAGAAATACGAGAAAGAAAATCTTATCTGTACTAATAATAAATTCACAATTATTTCATGAAACAGTTGAGGATGTACAAAAAAAAATATGTAAAGTATAACACTGGGTGATTTTTTTAACTTGAAGCAATCAAATATCTCGAGAAACAAGCACTCTACGAAATAAATAAATGCCCATGATCAATGTTGTATTAAAATAGTGCGAAAATTAGTCACCTCACCCCTCTCCTTGCAGGGGGAGCGGGGGGGACTTTGAAATCTTAAACAGGAACCCCCATTTTTTATTGAGGATAAGGATTCTGCTGCTACTAAAAGTACGTAGGATTTTTCTGACTTGAATTCAGAATAGAATTCTGCACAATAATAAATTAAAAAAAACATATATTGCTATTTGAAAAAAAAATGTTGACTATCGCTTTTCAAAAAAAAAAATAATAATAAATACGCTCCAATAGGCTCACTCTGTATTGTATTTAGAGCTATTTCATATCATTTTTTGTTTTTTAAAATCAGACTATAAATGACGGAGTTATGGCTTGCGTTTTTTTTTAGGAGACAGCCTGTATACCGAGTGTCCCCTAAGTCGAGGTCATAACTACAGGAAGTTGTTCTTTGGATTATGTTGGACCAAAAAGATTTGAGAGTTTAAAGTCTCTAATTATATAATTNTTCATTTTGAAATTTTTCGAATTACTTATTGATCTTCTCTTCAAAATAATTAGGCTATTGACTATGTACTTTAGATAGGAACTACAACGTAACAGAAATTTTATTGTTTGATATGTTCAATTGACCCTAAAAAATGATAAAACCGCGGAGTGCTACCTTTTAAAGGGGTGCGTTTTTGAGAATGAAGTAAAAAGGTGGTATTTTCTATTTTTTGAGTTTTACTCGAAAACTATGATTTTTTTCTAAATAATTGTCATCAGAAAAGTTGTAGCAAATTGAATTTCCAATTGAAATGAGACCTATTGCAGTCAAAAAAATTATTTTCAAATTATTTTTGTGAATGTGAAAGTTAAAATAAGTTTCTAGGTGATTGAAATTGATATTACAAGGAAAATATAGCTGTTCCTTACAAGAAGAGACATCCGTAACTTGTACAAATTCTTCACAAACTTCGGCAGATGTTATGCGTTCTGAAAATTATGGCAACGATGCTACAAGGGTTGTTATTAACGGAACGGAAGTTAAATGTGATAAAACAAAAAAACGAAATGTCTATTACTATAAATGTAAATGTTAATTTTAATAAGTAAATAACTTAAATTTGATTTAATATAGGTTTATTATTTTTCACTAGGAGTAGAAGCCGATCATTATGTGTTGAGCCCAAAAGTTTGCTCGCCGAGGCGTTAGCCGAGGCTGAGCAAATTGGGCAAAACACATAATGAGCCTTCCACTCCGAGTGACATACTATTTTTTCTTCAAGCGCGAATATAAAAAATTACTAATTTTGAAAATTTATAGCGGATAACGCGGTGTTCGATCTCAGCACAAAATAAAATCAGTAGGTAGGTAATACTATTTATTTTATACATTTTATACATTTTATTGATTAATTAAACATGACAGTTTTAACCACTTTATTCATGAAAAAAAAACAAATGTAACAATTATTTTTCTTTAATTTGAATTAAACGAATAAACATCTAAATTACCTACATGTCTATCATTAAACTTTATTTATTAACATGAATATTAAATGTGCAATTTTGTATGGTACAGTTGTTGATATTTAAAGCGCTGCTGGCTGTATTTTTTTCAAAGTTTACAGTTCTGTCGTTGAATACGTTACTTATAATAAGAATCTCAGTTTCAGTGTTAACAATTGTACCATTATTAACAGAAAAGTCTTCGATTAAATTATTTTCAGGATCAATATTTACAGTTTCGCTTGATGTACTTGGTTCATTATACTCTAATGGGTTTAATATTTTCATCGCTATCTGTTTCTTATTGTTTACAGAATCTTCAATGTATCCTTCAGCGACGCTGGTAGATTTCCATCCACCATGTCGCTTTAGGGTTGTAATGTCTCCACCATTATCAACTAAGATAGTTGCCGAGGTTCTTCTAAGGCAATGCCCCGTATATTCATGTGGATTTGGCAACCTTAAAAATGATGCAACATCTTTTGGCACTTTTGAAATTTTATGTATGCCCATTACAACACGATGACAATGGCCATTTTGATATTTAATAAAAAATCTATCAAAAGTTATGTCTTTTGGCCGAAGAGTAGCATATTTTCTGTATAAATTTAAATAAAACTCACCAATTATGGTAAATGAACGATGTTTTTTAGTTTTTGTATTGGGAATATTTACTAATATTATATTTCCCAAATCTTTTACTTCATTAACTTTTACTTGAATGAGTTCATCGCATCTACAAGCTCCTGTGACTCCAAATATTAGTGTAACCTAAAAAATATAGAATTATCAATTTTGTAACAATAAAAAAAGTTGGAAAATGCAAGGAAATTCTAAAACATGACGTAATTTTAAGACATCTATATTTATGAGTTTTTACAACATTCTTCCAATGAGCTATCTTTATTTCCGAAAATTGTTTATTATTCTCGTAATGGATACTATAAAATAACTTGAAGTTTACAAATTATAACAAAATTTTATATTACAAATATAAAAAGGTTAAATATATATCTACCTATAATTTAAAAAGTACATACCTTGGTTGCTAAATATTTATCATCAGGTGCTTTATTCAGGAATTCGTCAAATTCTTTTTTAGACAAAACTTTCGACTTTTTTGGTTTATAATTTTCACCTTGTCGTTTCAAAAATGTAATTAATTTTGAATATTTCTCAATATTTACATTGTGTTCTATGTTTAATTTAGATTTTACCATTGAATATTGCGCCCATAAAGTTGAACTTTTCAGTGTTCTGGATAATCTTGTAAAATATGCTATCATCACATTTTCTGAATAAATATGTGCATTATTTTCTTTTGCCCAATTTATGAATTTATCTTAAGCATATTCATAAATTTTTCTCGACTTTGTTGGTATAAGTGTTGCGCCACTGATGTATTTGCAATTTTCAGTAATTCTGGTGGTGTGCACTGCATTTCTTCAGACATTTTAAAAACGACCCGACGCGACATCAAATTTCAACTGACACTTAATGAAACGTCAAAGCTTCTTGAATCTTTAATTCGTTGCTAGGATACTTACCTACACATTGTTACATTTTTTTACTAGTTAAAAAATGAAAAATATTTGTACTAATTAAACAATAGGCTGCTTCTAAAGGAGGTGTTGCACTATATAATATAAGTATTATTATACGCTTGAAGAAAAAGTTATTTTATTCTACTAGTGGATAAAGTATCACTTTAGACGGTTCATATGTGTGCATAAAAGTCCGATTATAAGGTGATTGTGATAAACATAATTTAAATAAATTAAATAAATTTACACGTAATACATGGTAATATAGTGGTTTATCTTAATAGAATCAAGTTAAAGGTATATGAAATAGTTTTATGTTCTAAAACTATTAATTTACTCTGAATTAATTCCTCTTATTAATATATATTGACTGTCAGGACGAACTTGTAATAGAATTAAATCCTGAAACAAAATTATGCAAAGCTAAAATCGTAAATATAAACTTTTTCAAATCCTCGCTATTTGAAAAAGTCCTTGCTTGATAGTGATCACGATCCCTGATTTATATCCGACTTGTGGCAAAGCAGAAGGTTCCGGCCTAATTATTAAAAAAAAGAAAACGCGCTGAGTAATTTGGCACTCCTAATATATTGAACGTTATTTTTAGGTCGATGCCCACGATAATCGTATGTGTATATGTAATAAATAGTATGGGTACAAGGCGTTAACGTACTGTAACTCATTTGTTAAGTTATGCCTGCACCATTTTCTTTGATGCTTAGATAATTGCGCCGAACGACCGGCAATTAATCGGAGATGTTAAAAATATAATTAGAGTGAGATGCTAACGGAATCATATTTAAAACTATAACGTCTCTACATTACAAACCATAAGTCGGCACTATATTTTGTGATAAACAATACAGAATATTCTGTTGGAGAAATGCTTTAAAAAAATTCCGAAAACATTTGATACAGCATTCATGTCTGTATTAATCAGTCTATGGTTAGAAAATAACATGGAGATCTTTACCAAATAGTAACTAAAACTGGGAGATTGAAAAACACTTTAATCCTGCGCACTATTAACACTTTAGTTCAAAAATAAATAATGACTAAAATATATTCTAGTTCTAATAGTCTTTACAATCGCCAAGAGATTCATTTTAATCCCCCCGCTGGTTATTAACACTTTAGTTCAAAATTATCAACTATAAAAGCACTTGCTTTATCAACATTCAATATAATGGTTTTTAGTTTAATTTTAATAGGATTTTAACAATCATTAAAAATACACTGTAGTCGCGCTGCATGTTATTAACACTTTAGTCCAAAATATTGACTAAAGTAACAATTGCTTTATCTATAAAATCAGCACAATCATCACTAGTTCGAAAACACTGACTGAAGTAACACTTGTTTTAATAATGCACTTTAGTCGCCTGCGTTTAACATTTTAGTTCGAAAATACTGACTAAACTCATTTCAACAACAACGTCAGTTTAATGGTTTTTCTTTGATTTTAACAGAATTTTAACAATTACTTCAAAGTTTACAAATGCACTTTAGTTATCCTGTTCGTTATTAACACTTTAGTTTGAAAACACTGACTAAAGTAGCACTTGTATTAACAATACACTTTAGTCGTCCTCGTTTAATATTTTAGTTTGAAAATACTGACTAAGCTTATTTCAACAACAATGTCAGTCTAATAGTTTTAGTTTAATTTTAACTATTATCCCAAAGTTTAAAAATATACTTTAGTTATCCTGTGCATTATTAACACTTTAGTTCGAAAATAAATAATGACTAAAATAGCACTTTAGTATTAACAGGGTCTTCTTCTTCATTTTAGTCGTCCCGCTCGTTTATTAACACTTTAGTTCGAAATTACTGACTAAAGTAGCACTTGTTTTGTCAACGCCAGTATAATGGTTTTTAGATTAGTTTCAAGAGGATTTTAACAACCAATAAAAATACACTGTAATCGCGCCGCGTGTTATTAACACTTTAGTTCGAAAACACTGATTAAAGTAGCACTTGTTTTAACAATACACTTTAGTAGTCGACGTTTAACATTTTAGTTCGAATATACTGACTAAACTTGTCTCAACAACAATGTAAGTTTAATGGTTTTAGTTTAATTTTAAAAGGGTTTTAACAATTATCCCAAAGTTTTAACAACAAAGGCATAAAAACTATAAATACGAGTATATTTCAATAATTCTATCAAAATTTGCATTATTTGAGCCTTCATAATTTATTAAATAATTAGAGACAGGGAGAATTTACATTTTCGAATTCATTCTTTGATATTTATTTCGATCTGTAAGACAATAAAACAATTTATTTAAATTTTCTTTGTTCATTTTCAGTTTTTGTTATAAAAACTAATACGAACACAATAGAAAACTAGCCTTACAGATTGTACTCATAAATAACAAAAAAAAAATGTTAATTACGATCAATCAAAATCTTGCAACTACAATTTATTTTTGCTGCCAATTTATTGCAACGTGTACTAATTATTAATAAAAAATAATATATTTTCTAATTTGTACATCCTAAGCACCTAGCTTCCTGGCGAAGCCACATTTATTAGATTTTTTTCGTTTTGATGAGCAGTATATCTCTTTAATTTTTTATACGTACTTTAAGGCGGTCCGTATAAAAATATCTAAGCTAGAAAAAAAACTAAAGACTAATCAATTTTTTTCGATGCAAATTATAGTCAAATCATCGTCCAATTTTTTCTAATTAATCCGTACTTAATTACAAATAAGAATATAATTAATACAGAGTTGTGAATTCTTTAGGTCATGACTTAAACAACAGAGACGCACTCAGTCGGTAACTGCAAATAATTAAAGTTAAAAAAAAATTAAAAACTATTTTTTGTCACCCTCTTTAAACGGTTGTACCTTCACAAATAATGTTCAAATGATATTTTTTTATAGGAAAGACCCACCTTATTTTTCGACAGAGACCCCCTATTTTTTTATTTACTTCTTTTTTCCTACTTCTTTATTTACACCCTGTATATTTTTTTTATTATAAGATTTCAAACTAGGCAGATATAAGTTCGTTGAAACATAATTACTGACTAATCCTTGTGACAAAGAGATTTATTTGCTGCTCTCTTTTATATTTTAGATGTCGATTGTGACGTAATGTGACAGAATATCAAAAAAAAAAAGGAAGAAAAGCTACTAAAGAAATACCACAAATAAACACTTTCAGACAATAGTTTTAACTTCACGACAAAAATTATATCAACATACGAGTCCCACCCTGGAACGACCTAAAAAAGTCGCAGGTCTAATTAGTTGCGAAAATTACTTAACATACCTTTGTGTCTGGACCTGTTGAGGTGCCTAGGGCCCTCCTGCGCCGAGGTCGTGGTGGTTACGTTGAGCACGTTGTATTGCTGCTTGTTCTTGAAGGCACCTTGACTGAACTGCACCCACACCACCACGATGATAGCCCCCAGCACGACTATCGCGACACACGCCAACACGGACGTACACCTCCTGGCGAACTTGGTAGTCATTTTGCCTATACTCGCACTTACTATCACCCCAGCAACTGAAACCAAAACGATTCTCTAAGATACAGTTATACAAGTATGGTGTTAATGTTAAATGTATGAAGCGCACGTATCAGAAGTGTGAATCACTTTTAACGTACTTATTATAAGTGTGAAGCACTTTTAACGCACGTATTAAACATGTGTCACACTTTTAACGCATGTTTTAAAAGTGTGAAACACTTTTAACGCACGTATTAAAAATGTGTCACACTTTTAACGCATGTATTAAAAGTGTGACACTATTTTAACGCACATATTAAAAGTGTCACACACTTTTAACGCACATATTAAATAAGTCAGGAAAAATACTACTTAAAAGTAACATAGAAGTTCTAGTCTCTAGACAAGTACTTGTACCAAATTTTAAATTGATATCTCAAATCGTCAAAAAATTGTCGCTGAAACAAACAGGCATTATAGAATCGGAAAATTTTTTTCACTTTGTTATAATTGAAAGCAAATAATTAAGAAAAGTATAGGCACGAGAAACTTACGAGTTATTATCTCAAAAGCAATTTTTTTGAGTTGTAGCAGTATTCCAGCCGGCCTACGGAAATGAATTGAAAAACATTTTTGATGTAATGAAATCCCGAAAACAGGTAATTATATTTTTTACTTATTTTCTACTTTAACGACGAAGAAAACAAGTTGATTTTATTATAAATCGCGGTCTAAATATTGTGTACGGTTGTTTGTGCAAAACAACTGCAGTTCATCAGGGTTATTTCGATGAAATTGAAACAAAATATACATACAATCATTTAACGACTGGTGTTTCCGTCAGAACAAAATCAAAAATAATTTTTAAAAAATGATAATTCTTAGAAATGTTTGGTATCAAGATATGGAAAAACCAGCAATTTAAATTTGTAGTTTTATGAGACAAATTCATCATTAGAGATCGAAAATATTATGGCAATGTGATACAGGTTTGGCTGTAGGCCAGGTTCTGTTTTATGTAATTTTATTGAAACAAAAAGTGACACATACGTTTTATATCTGCACTCTACACATTATAAGAATATATATGTAAGTATTTGCATAATAGTATGAAATAAAAAGGAGCAGTGTTTATTTTCCTATACTAAACGCTTCACATGGATCTGAATAATGCTATTACATCTTTAGCATCCCCTACTTCACGTATTAATAATCTCACTATCCGCATCATTGTACGATAACATGTACGTACATGTCTGCCCTGATTTGAAGCTTCGCATCGATCAATTTATTCGGTCATTCTAATACCTGCCCTGTTGGCCTGGCATGCCGGTGACAAACGGCTTTTTCCATTTCATTGTCGTTTGTGAGTGAGTTTGACACTTTGCTTAGTCGAGTGTATGACACGTGTTTTTATGGCAGTCAGTAGCATTGTGTATTGTGAGCACAGAGCGGCAGACGGTTTGACCACAGATTTAGTTTCCGATGTCTACTCATCATTTTCTTTTATCGACATACAGAAAAACACTTTTTTTAATAAATAATGTTTTCTTGTTCGTTATAAATATACCTCCCTCAAAAAATATTATTATTACTGTCAAATTGTCAGAGATATATTGCTTCAGTGAATTTTTATTTTTATAATTTTTTTATAAATTTAAATTTAAGGTTAAATATAGAATATACCAAAAATTTATTAAGCTCTTAAAGGAAACTAAAAAATAAAAATATATATTCGAAGTTACCCAATATCAATTCCTTCATCATTTTCCACATTACACCACAATTTTTATACCAATATCTCACCGCTACACTGTACGAGTGACACTTCATTGCATGCGAACTCGCTAATAATGTGTTGTTATTTAAATAGAGTTTTAGTAATTTTCTTGTTAAATGTAGCAAAAAAATGCATTATCAACTGTTATTAATACGTGTTACACTTTCCAATGTGATTAATTGAAAACAAACATAAATTAATCAAAACATCATTAACTGATTGCATCGATCTATTTTTTTGTCTTAATTGATTTAAATATTGTTTTCTTTGGGACAAATGTCAACACAACACACTTGTTGCCAACACAGAAATATGAAAACGTGAGTAATGCTGTTAAGTGATGTACCGTGGTAATTTTACACTGACCTAGATCCTAGATTGTCAACAGTAGAAGACACATTTATTTATTAGACACTTTTATTTCGTTCAACACAAAACATCGAAGCTATTCGTGAGAGTGTTGCTGAGATTTCAGGAACATCAATTCGGCACCGTGGTCAAGAATTAGACATTTCGAGAAGCTCTCTACAGCGTATTCCCACGAAAGATCTGCATCTTGATGCTTGTGATCAATTGATTCAAGAACTGAAGCCTACTGACTACGTAAGAGCGAAGAGAGTTCGTTGAATGGATTATGGAACAAGTGGATGCTGATTTTTCGAACAAAATCATCTTCAGCGATGAGCCTCATTTTCAACTTCAATTTTTTTCAAACAATTTTTTTTTAATTTTTTTTATTTTTTTTTTATTTTTTTTTTTTTTCAAAAAAAATTAGTTCACATTTCATAGGAATGGCTCCTTTTCATTGTATTTTTCGTTAAATGTTGTAAATTGACTCGAAAATTGTTTTTAATAATATGACTATAGTTATAATATATATTTTAAATTTAGTGACTGTTTCAAAATGTTAACAATGTTTTTATATTTCTCGTTTTTTATGGTTTTTTAATTTAATCTTAGGTTATATGTCCTGAGAAAGGAAATAAACATTTCCGAACGCTTGACAACAAACACAGAGTGTCCTTATTATACTAGCCCTTAGCACTGTTGACTGCAACCCCAAATACAACACCGTTTTTTTTATTATTTTTTTATATACAGGGTGGGCCATGAGTGTGAGAATGTAAAATAATTCCCTTGTTATTCATAGTACAGAAAAAAAGTTTATATAAAAGTTGTACAGAATTAAGAAACCTAAACGACAAAATTAATTTGAAACATACAGGTCGACGAGTAAAACGGGGCACGGCAAATATCACATTTTTTAAATGGAACACCCTGTTTGTTTTTAAACATATGAATTTCTGATAAAATTCTATATATGGCAATATAAACAGTTTAACATCTTAGTGCGGGGTTGCCAAATTATGTAGATAATTCTGACCTCGAAAAAGTTGTATTAACTTTCAATTACTAACGCTTGGAGCAAAAGTATTTGACAAAGTTGTAGGAAAATGTTAGACAAAGACTGCTATATTAGCTAATATCGATATTTTATACAGGGCATTTTTTATAATACGATAATTTTTAGAAAGTTCAAACTTGATTTTCTAAAATTTTTCAAATGGAACAGATAGTATTTTATTGTTCTATTTTATTCACTTATCGGTCCACTTTTATTAAGTATGTTCTACACCTAAAGTTTTATTTTTTAAGATATAGCAATATTTCTGAAAAAAACTATTTTTTTATTAATTTCGGTCGCACGAGATGGCTTGCCTTGCTTGTGTCAACTTGCCAGTTCATAATTTATCATTCCAGTTTAAGTTCATTTTATTAGTTAATATTTATTTGTTGGTATTCTAAAAAATAATAAAAATTAAGTTTTTTCAGAAATGCTGTTATATTTTAAAAATTAACAACTAATAGAACATGCTTAATAAAAGTTGAGGTGGGCCGATATGTGAATAAAATAGAACAATAAAATAGAGAAAGTTCTATTTGAAAAATTTAAGAAAATCAAGTTTGAACTTTCTACAAATGATCGTATTATAAAAAATGTCCTGTATAAAATATCGATATTAGCTAATATATGAGTCTTTGTCTACTATTTACCTATAACTATGTCTATTATTATTATTTTGTTCCTAGTGTTAGTAGTTGAAAGTTTATACAACTTCTTGGAGGTCATGTTTTTTCCAAAATTCGAATATTCTCAGAAATCTGTATGTTTAAAAATATACAGGGCTGCTCCATTTAAAAAATTTAATATTCGTCGTATCCCATTTTTACTAATCGCCCTGTATGTTTCAAATTAATTTTGTAGTTTAGGTTTCTTGATTCTGTACAATTTATATACAAACTTTTTAATCTGTATTATGAGTAACAAGGGAATTATTTTACTCTCTCACACTAATGGCCCACCCTGTATAATTTCATAGCATTCCCTTGCTGTGTCCTGTGCGCACGTATGGGCGGAGCTATCTCAGACTCGGTCTGTATATTGTAGATTTACACTTAAGCGACTAGCCGCTAATCGCTATTAATGGCCGTTGTTGACACTGCCAACTCAGCAACATAATAAGACACGACATAACTTCAAACTTAAATTAAAATTATTAATTCCGAGTCATCTAGTGCAAACCTCACTTTAACATTATTGTGAAGAATTTCAGTGAACATGACAAACAAAAAAGTAATTACGCTGTTTATTGAACATATTTTACAAGTAATGTATGTTTATAAATCAATTTTCTATATAATTTCACTTATTTAATACACTTTGACTCCTACTCCGCTGACCTAGCGGTTAACTATCAAAGGGCACGCGCTACTGTTCGATAATCGGTGCCATTGAACACATTTTATCTATCAGCACAAGTAAAACTATCTCACAATATTGAAAAACTTTCCAAGAAACTAGTATCTCCGCAGCTGTCTAGGTCAAGGCAGGCCTTAGACGTCGAACACAATGGCCACTACGCATCTCCTTTCCAAATAGATTCTACATTTTAAGTTTGTACATAAAAAGTCAATCCGGCGACCTTACAAGGACACTTCTATTGGTGTAATACATTAACCGCCAGACGCGATGTTTACCCAACATTGTTTGTATTACTGTTTAGCAAGCCATAGGAAGACAAAATGTTGATAGGTATGTTTGATAATCGGCTGAAATAACATTTAGCATTGTACAGTTACCGCAGTCGTTTTTAAACAGTTTGTAGGTCAACGAATTTGTAAGATTAAAAGCGAATTACTTTGTGTGGAAGTGTGACGGTGTATTATTATTAGAGATCGGATATGTTACGGTTGGCTCCAGGCTGAGTTGTCTTTTACCATTGCCTTCTTATAACTGTACTCATTACATTATAAGAATGTCTATATTTAAGTATTTGCATAATAGTATGAAACAGAAAGGGGCACTGTCTATTTTTTCAACACTAAACGCTTCACATGGAACTTACCATAAAATATATAGGAATAGTAGCAAAAGTTGTCCTAAGTGTGCAGTTTCCACTACTCGCGTCATCGTACAATAGCATGTACAGTCTGCCTCTGATCTGAGGCATCGCATCGATCAATTTATTCGATACGTATCTAGCGGCACCCTAATGCCTGCTCTGTCGGTCTGGCGTGCCCAGTTTTTTTGCAGAGGGACGTAGTTCGTGCATTTCATTGTCGTTTGTGCGTGTGTGAGTGAGTTAGAAGCTTTGCTTGGTCAAGTGTGTGGTACGTGTTTTTATGGCAGTCAACAATATTGTGTATCGTGAGCATAGAGCGGCACAGGGTTTGACTACAGATTTAGCTTATTTCTACTAAGAGTATTGCCGCTTATTTGATGGTCGCCACAAAGTTTGCGATGTCTAGTAATAACTGAAGCAGAGCTGCTACGACTACGAATAAATTTATTGGGAGGTGGAAAAATAGGCTGGTTTATGTATAACCGGGAATATATTTATTTACAAGTGGAAAATTTTGTTTATTGTTGTCAATCGCATTATAAATAATGGTAAAGTCAATAGTCTGTGGAGTAATTATCTATTTTTATGTTTAGGAAATGTTACGACATAGAACCTCGTGTTGTACCAAAAATCAAGGAAATACGTAAAAATGTTTTTTCTAGAAATGTAATTTTAACTAGATTAGGAATTCGAAAGGACCACGATCTAATTACATTAGAAAGTGGTCTAAGTCAAAATTAAAAAATGCTGTGGATACGACTTATTTTTGGCCTCTGACATAAACTTCCGATCATAAAACTCCAGCAGACAAACTAGTCTCTTTTTATCCACTTTTAATCCTTTTTTTAGAATTTCAGACACGCGTGTAGATGGAGTAAAAACGACTTTGTAGATCTTTATACTCCAGTCGAATTTGATCATAAAACCTGAAAGTTAAACCGAATTTAAAACGTTCTAGTCAAAAATCTAGTGCGCGACGAGGGCGACGTTCACGCGCATGCGCGGGCCTAGCGGTCCTTCTCTTGTGTAGAGGTCGTTCATTAACGTTAACTTTTGTTAAATGTCTACTAATAATATTTTCACCTTCAAATTATAATTGGACCGGAGTATTAGTCGACACTGCTTATGTCAAACAATTTTATTTAAATCCCATTTCAGTTCAATCCCTTTTTTCTATAAATACGAGACAATAAACAATGTGCCATACAAATATTTAGTTCTTAGGGCTTTTAGACTAATTTTTCGTGCTGATAAAAGTATTGACATAGAGGCATAAACTTAAATGTTGCATTATCAAACATTACCCGCAATTTTTTTAACTCCCCTCGTAGGTATTTAATAGAATACTCCACTAAAGAGTACACTAATATTACCGTCCGTATTGTTTATTTAACTGATATCTAGCTTCATACATACACAGAGTGATAAATAACGCCCGCTTCCTCCAAAAACTACAGAGGAAACCTCAAATATTAACACTAGACATTAAATAATCGTAAATTTCGCGGAGTATTCACCTTTACTCTAATTTTTATGTCTGGTAGTGCTTTGAACTGGGTTACTCGACGCAACCGAACAACTTAACGACATTTTTTTTTATAGACAAACTCATTAACACATTTATTTTGTTGATTATAATAGTGCTGATACCAAACAAGTAGGTAATAATAACCTCTGAAAAGTTTTTCTTATGTATCGGGCAGTTAAATGAGTGTTGTTTACTTTTCGCAAAAACACAGCTGTTGGTATTTCTACATGCGATTTTGATCACTAAAACAAACCGTATATAAATTTGACACTGCACTGCATTTACAAAATTTTATTTCGAATTGGTTTCTAAGCAACAAATGTGGAAAGGAATTTTCGGTGGTTGATCCGCTGTTATAGACTACAAAAATTAAGCTTAAAGAATTTATTCTATCAACATTTTTGTATAAGATGTTCCAAAAGTAACACAAGATTTGAATTTCACGCCATTGTCATTTCGAAAAGGTGGCAGTATTGTGCAGGATCGCACGTTGTACTGAACGCATTGCAGTTAGACAAAATGGAGCGCTGTACGACGCGTACGGAGAGTGTGTAGCTGAGATTGTGCGCAAATTACGTGTAACAGAGGATTTTAACAAAAGATCTTCCTCTGCATCCATTCAAGAGTCAGTTAACTCAGGAATTGAAACCATGCAAACGACCATTTAATACGCCAGACATTCGTTGACTGGATGTTGGAGAATCAACAAGTAGACGGTGATTTTGCTAAGAAAATCATCTTTGGCGACGTGGAGCATTTCCATCTTGGTGGGTATGTGAATGAACAAGCAAAACTGTCGAATCTGCTGCAGAGACAATTCTCGGGTCGTTCAAGGACGACCACTGTATACCCAAAGAGTGACAGTATGGTGTGGATTTTACGATGGTGGAGTGACTGGTATGTTATTTTTGTGAAAATGAGAATCCGGGGCCAAAAAAATTGTATCATTCAAGGTAATGTGGTTGACCTTCATTTGACCTTGATCTAGACGTGATGGGGTTATATGGTTACCGGGATCGTAATCAGCGACCCAAAAACAGAAAGGTCACCCGATCTGGGAAAAAGGACTTTATGATTTCTGTTTGTGGGTCTGTGTCTGACTCTGAGCCATCTGACCACATATCTGATGTTTCTGCGCATGCTCTTGGTCATCCTGAACAAATTGAAAATATATATTTTCCTCTAAAAGCAGAGATAGTGTGATAATTTGTTTATTAAAATCATTTCTGCAAGTTTTATTAAATACTTATAAATATACGTTATACCTATAAACGTGGCTACAACTCCTTACATCCACAATTGCAATAAAAGTTAAAATTTTCCTAATTTTCCATATTTTTCTATTTTTCTCCATACAATTTTTCAGGAAATTTTTGAACGGTATTCGATTATAATAGACTGGAAGTCAGCTCCTATTTTATGGTGCGAATGAATAGGTAGATCCTTATTTTCATGTATTCAAAGCCAATAAAGAAAATATTTGTGTGTTTCTTCATATAAATAATTTACTTAATCAGTTTGCCATATTTTCTACAAATGTTTTAACACATTTTTATAAAAAATGGTGTTATAGCTTACGAATAATACTTAATTATTCTCAAGTATTTAACTTCAATCTGCAGGTATTTGATTAGTCAGATAATCATCAAGGATAGACAATTTGGCGGCGACAGCTTTCATTTTCAGTAGCACCTACTCAAGTTGACAATCGTAGTCGCGACTACATCTCCCCCGAATTACGAAAGACCCGCGTTGCCCAATATTTGTCAAAGGAACCTGTTCTTTCATCTGCGTGGGCACAATAAGACCATGAATGGGCGGCTAGATGAATTAAGTTGGGTCCCAGTTTTAACAACGGACAGATTTTTATGTCAATCATAACGAGATATATCTGCCACGAGGAAAATTATATTTTTAACTTTAATTATCCCTGTCGACCGTTAAAAATAAGGCATGACCACGTCGGTCAGTTGTTAAATCGCTCTTTAAATAAATAATACTGTTTAAAAATAAAGGAGTGATATCATTCATATTCGGTCGGCGGCCAGATGTAAAAGACCTTATTTTAGGCCGGAGCATTGTTGTAGAAGGCTGCCGGATTCGATTGTTTGCATTATTTGGACTATCGCGGTATCTAGATTCGTCTTCAGGTTTGTCTCGTCATGAATTTCAGATTTGATGAATATTGGATGAGATTGGCCTAAATGCTGAGCTTGTTGCTTTATTATGTTCATACTTAACTGATAGATCGCAGTACGTGCAACATAAGTCTATGAAATACCAACAGAAATCAGGTGTCCCGCAGGGACCTACTCTTGGTCCCTTATTGAGTATTTTATTCATTAACGATATTACAGCTGACCTTGCAAAAGTTGCCATGATTTTTTCAACCAAAACAACGGTGTTGAATTTTTTCGTTGAAGCCATCTGCGACTGCATTGATTGTCTTTTCGTCTCAAGGGTCTAGTGGGCCACTCACGATTCGTCGCCAGTCACAATACAATCAAGGAATTGTTCACCTGACGGGATTCGGAATAGAGGCTCTCATTTCAATACGCCACTACAACAACAGTTCTCAACTTACTTAGACAAATGAGCGCGCGTTTTGCTCCCAACACTTTGGCGTTGAATGCACTGTTGCCAAGAGCATCAGAGTCTCAGTACTCTTACATTGTGAATTGCCTCAATTTAAACAATTTTCGAAGCATTTTTCGAACAAATATTGATTAATACCCACTTGAGACGTGGTTTTCAATTATAGAATGGTTTTTTATTTACCGACGCTCACAAACCAAGTTCCATCGGTTCAATGATACATTACCGTCAAACATGTGTCAATTTCACAAACCCATCCGACCTGATGATGCTGAGGATCGCCGTTAATGAAACCTACCAAACATACGACTGTTACGTAACGCTGCCAAAACCGTATAGACATATAAATTATACATTCTCATTACATTACAGTTAATGACACTATTGGCAAGCTGCGAATGTTTTTAAGACATCGCGTATCGAATACTAACGAGGACCCGTCTGTGCATTAACATTCCGTACGCGAGTAATACACAGAACTTGTAATCCATCAGATAATGAATGTGTAATAGTATAAGGTTACCGGTAAGGTATTGGTTACATCTTCGTGGACGTGTCGACTGATAGTTGATCAAGTTCAAGGTAATTCATGGCTTGGTGCTCGTGATCCCTTTGTATTGTTTAAAATACAGTGGATTTACCTTGTAACAGATTTCGTATACATAGCAATAATTATGAGCATTTGCAATAAAAAAAAGTCTTCTTCAGAAATTGGGGATCGTTTCCGCATTCTGCTTCTGCCATTTATTTCCTGACGCTAATACACATCTGTATGCATATTAAATCAGTATATAACTGACACCAGTCTCGCTCCATCCATCCCAATACCATATTGTGCTGCTTTAAACCGCTTATGTTATAGAGTTCGTTATCTATTTTGTCTCTCGGACGTATTTACAAACTATTAATCTGTAATCCTTCGATTGTTGTGTCTGTGGTATTCTAAGTAAGGTGTTCTGCTTGTCTGGGGGTCCGTTAGCAATGTTGAGAATGTACAGCGTACAATCATATTTGGTCTACAGAAATTTTGTTAAAACTGAGCACACACATGTTTACTTTCTATTTCTGGTATTATTAGTGTACGAGGTATATTTACAAAGTAAGTGTACTAAATTGTTTAAAAATCAAACGGCGGTATATTTATGAAAAATTTACGTAGTTTCCCTTTGCAAGAAGAAACGGGATTACGATCCTTACTTCGCAGCTGACGCGATTCAGAATAGGGGCACTTATTTTAACACGCCACTACAACGACAGTTCTCAACTAACTGATAATGAAACAAATGAGTGCGCGTTCTGCTCCCAACACCTTGGCCTTAAATGCAATGTTATCAATAATACCATCAGAGCAACAGAGTATCTTTCTTTGTGAATATGCCTCATATTTAAACTAAATTGCATTTTTAATCCAAAGGTGAAATAGTCGTGAAATGTACACAATCTTCTAAAAATACAGATATTTTATTATTAATTTTCGAATTTTCGAAAGTATTAAGGTAATTCAAACAAATTCAAACATTTTTTTCTACAAAATCTTATCAAATGAAGTCAAACAATATTTTTCTATACCAGAAATCTAGGTAAACAAACGCTATCTAGCCCCATGTAGCCCATAGATCGAACAAAATTTCCTATCGACTGTTAAAATTTCACTACAAGTACTTAATTCACCCCGTATACCAAGGAACTAAAGTGCAGATTTTAATCACGCCAACGTTTATGTGACGAACTAAAAGGCACTTTAGTTCCTGTACAAGGTAATAAAGTGTATATTTTAATAACAACGATAAAGTTTGCGAATTGAAAATCACTTTAGTTCCTAAAACTAGAAACTAAATCGGAAGTTTTAATCTAAAAGAGACTAAAGTGCTTTCTTAATATTTTACTAACTGTAAAATTTTACCAACGAATTAAGTTTTAGTTCTTGAAACTATGAATGAAATGAAAAGTTTAGTACAAAATAGTATTTTTCGTCAAAGTATTGAAGTGCATCTTTTAATAACAACGATAAAGTTTGCCCAACGAATTATAAAGCACTTTAGTTCCTAAAACCGGAAACTAAATCGTAAGTTTTAATCTACAAGAGACTAAAGTGCATTTTTTAATATTTTACTAACTGTAAAATTTTACCAACGAATTAAGTTTCAGTTCCTGAAACTATTAATGATATTAAAAGTTTAGTACAAAATTATATTTTTCGTCAAGGTACTAAAATCTTTTAGTATCTTTTAATAACAACGATAAAGTTTTCGTAACGAAATAAAAAGCCTAAAACTGGAAACTAAATCGTAAGTTTTAGTCTACAAGAGACTAAAGTACATTTTTAATACTAACTATAAAATTTTAATAAAGACTTAAAACAAACTTTAGCTCCTGAAACTAGTAATGACATTACTAGTTTCATACATACACATATACATAGACATATATTTTGTCTAGATATTAAAGGGCATTTTTTAATATCTATAAAGTTTGCCCTACGAATTAAAAAGCACTTTAGTTTCTAAATTTGGGAATTTAATTGGGAAGTTTTACTCTACAAGAAACTAAAGTGCATTTTTTGATACTAACTGTAAAATTTTGCCAACGAACTAAAAGACTCTTTAGTTCCTGAAACTATTAATGAAATCAAAAGTTTAGTGCAAAATAATATTTTCGTCAAGGTACTAAAGTGCATCTTTTAATAACAACGATAAAGTTTTCGCAACGAAATAAAAAGCCTAAAACTGGAAACTAAATCGTAAGTTTCAATCTACAAGAGACTAAAGTACATTTTTAATACTAACTATAAAATTTTAATAAAGACTTAAAAGAAACCTTAGCTCCTGAAACTATTAATGCCATTAAAAGTTTAGTGCAAAATAATATATTTTGTCTAGATACTAAAGGGCATTTTTTAATATCTATAAAGTTTGCCCTACGAATTAAAAAGCACTTTAGTTCCCAAAATTGGGAATTCAATTGGAAGTTTTAGTCTACAAGAAACTAAAGTGCATTTTTTAATACTAACTGTAAAATTTTGCCAACGAACTAAAAGACCCTTTAGTTCCTGAAACTATTAATGAAATCAAAAGTATAGTGCAAAATAGTGTATCTTATCAAGGGACTAAAATGCGTCTTTTAATATCAACAACGAAGTTTACCAGAGTTAAAATACACTTTAGTCGCAAAATATCGTTTATTTACTTTGACAACTATTTGAACTGGATTAGTAAACTAAACTAATTTAAAAGGACACTACTGTGTGAAACTAGAGAGTAAACGAGAATTTTTTAATTTAAGAAGCGCAAAATAGTACTATAGTACTGTAAGGTACCAAAGTGCTTCTTTTAGTCCCGAGAGTGAGATTTGTTTATTACTTGAGGCATGTTATTCTTTTGCATTTCGTAGCCTCATATGAATAAAATTACATAATTTTATTAATACACCGACTTGATAAATGTCAAATATGAAAATATATAGTATACTTTATCAATTGTGTAATAGTGAACATTATATTTTATAGAACTAAAGTGTATTGCTTAACAGTCCACAGCAGCAATCACTCAAGGGATTAACAAGCACTCCTTGATCAAAAATAGTTAAAATTAAGGATTAGTTATTTCTCTTTCATATACAAGTACGTCACAAATATAAAATGATATTTTGCAGTTTAAAAGTGACACTTTATTTTCGAAAATTATACATTAAATCAGATTTTTGTACGGATTACAAAGAAGCACTTTAATCCTGTGATATTATATATTATATTTTAAGGAATCATCTCATCTCTCTATAATTCTGGGGATAAGAGATAAAAAATGATTTTATAAATTGAAAATAGGAACTGAAGTTTTTCCGAGAACCGAAATGTTTAATTTTCGACGACGCTAGATTAAATTTTTAAATGATTCTATAAAAAAGGGACATTCTCTTGAAGAATCGAATAAATATCAGTATCCCGACCATATAAAAGCTCGCGAAGGGCCTTGAAGTCCTGTAGAGCTTTCCGCGAGCCAGTACGCTTACGAAACGCCCCCGCCTGGCGTACGCGAGACCTTGCCCCACATTTCCAAGGAAGTCTAGCACGGTTGAGGGGACATAGACATACTATTTCAATTAGCCAGTCCCGAATAATTAATATTTTCTTAAATAATTACAGGCCGCGAGACGTCCGTAACGCGAGCCAGACACGAGGGCGATATTTAAACGAGATAAAGTTTACAAAAGCCGAAATAAAACAGACGCCGTTAGTTTGGCCTAAATTATGATTTACAATGGTCGGCGGTGTTTGTTAGTTTTACATGGAAATCTGCTACAAGGTGGGTGATAATTAATAACCACTGAGTCAGACAAGCTTTTTTCTTCTAGCACAAGCCCGCCAAATAGGGGTATTTCCCCAACATTTAAAACACGTGATACGCAATTGGGTTTTAAAAAATTGGCCCGTCAACTTTTATAGATACACTGCGAGAACGATTTATTTTTATTACCGCAGATGTAGTTCTATCTAATAAACAGTGTACTTGAACTTGAATATGAGCAACGAAATCTCAAATTACTGTAACTAAATGATTTATTTACCAACTGTAAACAATTTATGTGTTACAACTAAAATATTGTGTTAGTATAGTTGTTTTATAATGATATAGTTAATCACTTAGTAATTCAAATGTTTTATACAGGGTGAGTCAGTTTTTTGTAGACAAACTTTAACAGGAGATAGAACACATGTTTTAAAGAGAAAAGTTCCTATAAACATATGTCGTAGAAGACTTCGTTTCCGAGATACAGGGTGTTGAATATAATTTTTTTTCTCGAATTTTCATTATAACTTATAAACGAATGCTGAGAATTTTTTCATGTTTGGGGGATAATTAAGGGGCAGAAAACAAGCGATAAGAATGTTCAAAAACTTGCACAGTGGCGGAGTGGAGGGGGTGCTCAACCCTTTTCTTAAACAGAACTTCTACGCCATTAAGCACTAAATAACCCAGCACTGCCCTTTTGAGACTTGTCGTGACTAGTTTGTATCTAAAATTGTATTTCAAGCAAAAAAATTTCCTGAACATTTTTTGAGAAATGAATAGTTCTAGTTATTTTATATTTTGTGAAGTGTTTGGCGACGTTTACGAAATTAAAACAAAATTAATAAATCGGAAACGGTCCACTCATTACATCTTTTTTCACGGAAACACCCCAAATTACAGGTAGCGATCGAATTTTCAAAATATCCAGAGGCGTCGAATTTCCAACTCTCGGTATCTACGCCACTGGTACACGTATTTATATCCGAATTCAGTGGACTTTTACCTCTAATTAGTAAAGTAACTAGTAAGTTTAGTCATTCTATACAAAACCTCGTCAGAGATATTTCAGAAAAGGATTTTTTTTAATTTCAACACCCTGTATCTCGAAAATTATCGATTTAAGGGCCGGTGTTTATATAACGTTTTTGGTTTAAAAAACTACATATTAAACAAAAGTTTTTTCTTCCATAAGACAAATACGTGGTTGGCACTTATTTCTTGGACATCCTGTATATCGGACAACAAACTTCAGCATCGGAATAGAAACATGTAAGTCTGCTTGTTGATTATAGTTGAAGTAAACAAGGTATTGCAATCTCGGATAATTATCACTAAAAATGTATTGAAACAATGAATTGCAAATTAAAAAAATGTATAAATAATTCAATGCGATTTGTCTGAATTAGTATGTAACGGAAAAAAAATGTTAATGTAACACAAGATACAATTACAAATGCAACTAGATATTAGTAGTGATTTTATAATTGTCAAGGACATTAGACAAGCAAAGAATAACGAAGTCTATGTTCTTTATCTGTTAAGGATTATAAAGTGTTAAAAAACAGCTGATTTTTTACCCAGTCGTCTAGAATTTTGCAATTGGTTTCAGAATCAAAGTGCAACGGATTCTAAAACTTCAATAACAAAGCTATGGACGAAGAGTGAATGTTTTTTAGCCGTTGTTTCATTTTAAATGAGTAGGTACTATACTCATTCAAAAGCAATAAGTGACCACAATAAGGTATGCGTACTACAAACAGAATAATTAATTGAACATAATACTAATAAAAACTCAAACTCAATAAAATATAGTGAAAACAATCTTAAAAATACTAAATTGTATAACCTAACATTCGAAAACAATTATCCTTACACATTTGCTTTTAGTGACAAATAAATAATATAAAAAAATATCCTAGTCATTCATGTGTCTAGCTAAAAAGCTGTCTTTATTCGATGTAGCTGCCTACTAACCATTTTATGAAATAAGCTCGAAGCAGATACAGGATGTTAAAGTTTTCGTAAAAGAAAATGTTTTTTTCTTTATAACTTTTATAGATCGCAATTTCGAATTAGGACCGAATACACTACCACCCTGTACAACGATACAAATAAATAAAATGAACGCAATATTACTCACCTAAAATATGACGCGGATGAACTCCCGCTTACGTGTTGGACACTCGCGAAACGATCAAATTTGAATGTTTAAAATTAGTGTTACTATAGCATTTAGTCAATTTTTTTAGGATCATTGTTCAGATGGTGCTAAGTTAAAAATTTAGCTCGTTAGCAGACCATTGTCGGCGGACGGATTCGGCACCTGTAACAAAAAAAAAAGGATTTTTTACTGTTTTGAACACCTGGTTCTCCACACACCTTTGAACATAAATAAGCATATAATTAGGTATAAAGTTATGTATAATAAGAGTTAATTATATTAATGCTTTAATGGATTCAATACGGATATCGTTCTATCGGATTTACCTCTGTAGACTGATAAAAAATGCACGTATGTAAAAACAAGCATTATGTAAAAAAAAATTTTCACAATTGTAATGGTTTTTGTACATAAAATGTATTCGTAATTCTTTATGTATATTTACTATATTTGATGTAAATATACGAATAAAAGTGTGAGTTTACATGTCCTGATTTGGCTCAACCAACCAGATTACTTACCAACTTACAGCGCGTGTGCAGATAACTGTGCTAATTATTCAGTGGGCATGGTTAGATTCATTTGTGGCGTAATAATATAGCACCTACCTAAATATAATATTATAATAATTCATATTTTTTTCAGTTCAGATTTTAAAAAATCGCTAAACAGGTCAATTAATAAATCGAAATTTGTTTGACATTACCGACATTTTTTTTAATAGGACGTATATTTTATAGTATACAGGGTGTCCGCGTTTTTTGTAGCAGGACTTTCACAACTTGTACTAAAAGTCCTTTAAAAAAAAAGTTCATGTAAACATATATGTATAGATGCGTCGTTTTCGATTTACAGTGTTCAAGTTTAAATTGAAAATTGATTTTTTTTCGTAAAACGAAAACCCCTTTTTAGACTTTGCAACTTTGGCAACTTTGTTTGTAATAACAATAATACTCATTTTCTCACATAATTTAATTTGTCCTATTTTCTCCAGTGGCGTCACAACAAGATACCAGCTTGATAAAAATAAAAAAAATATGGTACGTCACTGCTTTTTGGTAAGTTTCAAATTTTTCTCAGATTTAGCTATCAAAAATACAACTTTTTTGTTATTTAATGTTTTTTCTCTTTTTCCTTCAATTGGTGCAACCTTTAATGACCACACTGTATACTACTGTATCATTTTAAAAATCAGTTTACTAGTACGAAACATGTAATTTATACCCTTACAACTCTACCAACATGTAATCTATACCCTTGTACTGACTAATGTAAAACCAGAGAAGAATTACTGACGAAGATGTTAGTGGCGAATTCTAGTAGGTGTAAGATTACCTTCGTCTGAGTATATGGTAGCCTTTCTCGGTACCTTTATCTTATCTCATTCTAAATACTACCGGTTCTTTAACCTAAGCGCTCCTAACGACCTGCATGTCATTATTCCCATTAAGACTAACATCGAAAATGAAAGATTTTTTGTATAACATCATAATCGATCACCAACAAAGTTGTTCCTGGGAGTGATACTGCATAGACAATAATAAGATACCGTCCCTTCTTCCATACACGACAATCTAAAGGTTCCTAAGGAACTATCCTACAGAAAAATCTAGATAAATAAGTAAAATAAATAAATAATAAATATTTTCAAATTTATCGGTCTTTTGTTTATTATCAACCACTTTGATATTATAATATATAGGAGTGTTGATATTGTCCATTATGTTGCCGGTCCAATTTAATACTCGTAACTAGGCTGCGGCCTATAAAAGATCCCGTTAAATTCTTTGGCAACTGGAGAACACATTTATTTCCAACACAAAAAACACGAAAACTGCATTTATTTCATTTTATCTGCTGCCACTTGTGTTGCCAAAATATTTCAGTCAGTAAATAAAGTTGTTCACATGAAGCGGCAACGAGAGATTTTATGCAGGAAATGTTTCAATATTGCCGGAGCTAAAATCGGAATATTTACAAAGTATACTACTAAGAGTTATGATGACATTTTATAATTAAAAAAACTCGGCAATAGGCACAATGTTTCATTCATTTAGGATAAGGATTTTCAATAATCAAATTCGTTGAAACTGCAAAACGTTGCTTAAAATTAATAATAATCAAAATTGTTCAAACTTATTGAGAACTTCTGGAATCGCCCCCGACCTACGCACTACATAAAAAATGGTGAATAGTTGTGGCCGCAAATTTCTTGCCGTCCGTTTGTTTGTCTCGTTTTTTGTAGGAAACAGAAAAAATGTTACTTCATTTTACCAAAAAACAAAAGTAAATAAAAGTGGCATTTTTTAGATAGGCACAGAAGGAATGCAAGTTTCATCGGTTTATTTCTCTTTACGGATGTAGGCAATACAAATCATACTAAACAAAAACAGTTTTTTCTCGAAAACAGTTCATTTTATCGATATCAACCAAGAGTACCTTTTTTAGTTTAAGGTTCAAGCTATCTAAAAATATAATTTTTGTGTCTTTATCGTACAGGGTGTAAAAAAAATTGACATTACTGTGCTACAGCTAGTCCGTCCCTGGCAAACCAAATAAGCCAAATTGTTTTCATGGGTCAATTTTTAAAGTCTTATCTGTTGTCCATCATATTAAAAAAAAGTTAAATTACACAAAGTATTTTAAAAGTTATTAAAAAAAATCAATTTTCAGGGGCCCGTATCTCTGTAGGGGGGCCCTCTAGGGCTAGGGATAATTTTTATAGGAACTTGTCTTGTTATTTTAACGTCCCCTTTATAAATCCGAGAGATTGCTCACATATTCTGGGACACCCTGTATAGAAAAAATTTTCTGATTCCATACTCGAACATAAAAATTTACGCTCTATCAATCGCTGGCGTGTTCAGTTCAATATTTTCTAGTTGACCTTAGTTTCACCTTCAAACCAAAGGTAGAGGTCAAACCAAGATCACCATCATATTGGTTCCTCAACATCACACAACTTTTACACAACTTTTTTATAGGTCTGAATCCTGAAAATTTATCAGGGGGTCTTTTTGGTACATGCATAACTATCAAGTTTCTCTTGACCTTTTAGTCCTCCAGGGACTTTTAAACCCTTGTGGGATCTTATAGGAGAGCCGCAATCTACTTCCATTTTGGCTAGTTGTCTATAAATTGATGTATCATGACCCGTTCTGATTTTTAAGGTTGTTCTCCCCACACATCCTAGCCTGAGAACAACAACTGCAGGTCAAAGATTTCAGGTCAAGTGTATTAAATCTAGCGGTGAAGAGTAACATAGACTACGGCATAACGAATCATCTTCCAGTGACTGATTTCAACAAACTTTTGACTTTATAATTGCCTGAATCCGGGATGCCCCGGAAGAACAAACAAAAACTAGTCTCTTCCGTGGACGTACGTTGAGACACTTCAATTTACAGATCAAGTGGAAGGTAATTGTGCGATCAGATTTGTCGATAATTTTTACACGATTAACAGATGGTTATCTCCGTACAGTTTGTTAATAAAGCGGATTTATTCCGATCGGTCCGACAAAGTAAACGCTTCCTTGCTAGTTCGTGAGACCTCTCCGCGTCCTTGCGAGAGTATCTCAATTATCGCCCCGTCGATTGATTTAGACCATTCTTAATCGTGTTTTCAATTAAAGATTAATTGCTTCAGATAAGGTAGCATTTTAATTGGCAGATCCGAATTGTTGATATTTTGAAACTGTTTGTACGCCCAACGGGCAAGACTTTGTTTATATATGCGGTATTTTTCTCCTAGAAATGTTGCACAATTGGGGCTTATCTCGGATAGAAATGTAGATTCATTGGATGTTACTACATTTATTTACTCCAACGTACAACTGACTAAACAAAACACTGTTATAAAATTTCGTCCTTCAACACAAAACATCGAAGCAGTTTATGAGAGTGTTGCTGAGAGTCCAGGAACATTAATTCGGCACCATTTCAAGAATTGGACATTTCGAGAAGTACAGCGTATTCTCACGAAAGTTCAATTGACTCAAGAACTGAAGCCTACTGACCACGCAGGGCAAAGAGAGTTCGTTGAATGGATTATGGAACAACAAGTGGATACAGGTTTTTCGATCAAGGTCATCTTCAGCGATGAGGCTTATTTTCATCTTGGTTTCGTTAATCGACAAAATTGTCACATTTTGGCTCAGAAAATCCACGAGTGATTATTGAAAAATAAATGCATCCACAACGTATCACTGTTTGGCACAGATATTGGGCTGGAAGCATCAGCGAACCATTCTTCTTCGAAAATGCAGCTGGTCAGGCAATAATAGTTAAGGGTGCTAATAATCCAGTTTTTTGTGCTTAAATTGCAAGACATGTGTGTAGACGACATGTGGCTTCAACAAGACGATGCCACATGCCATACAGCCCGAGAAACAATTCAATTACTGCGTGAATCACTTCCTGATCGTGTAATTTCCCGTTTTGGTGATCAGAAATGGCCGCCCAGATGAGACGATTTAACGCCGTTGGACTTTTTGGATATTTTTGAAGTCTAAGGTTTATGCCAAGAAGCCTACAACCCCCACGCCTTGAAGGAGGAAATTGAACGCTATATCAACGAAATTCAGCCGCATTTAAGTAAAATGGTAATGGAAAATTTCGACAAAAGAGTGCCAGCAAAGCACTGGAGGCCATTTACACGATATTCTATTCCATACATAACTCTACACTTTAATTAATAAAAAAATTGACAATTTTCTATCAAAATTACTTTATGCGTGAATTTTGGAACACCTTTTACTAAACGCGTTCAAATTTAAAAAAAAAAACTATTTCATATACGCAAATATCTCAAAAGATATTTGGTGCAGATTAATAACATTTGGGTTGCGATTTAACAAAGAAAATGAAAATTTTGTATACAACTATATCAATAGGTGGCGGGAATACTGAGAGACACTGTCACTAACAGCCTCAAAAGTCGTATTCGATTATTTTTTCTAATTTAACATAAACTTACTGCACAGTAGATTAAATAGAAAACATGTCTAGAACTTTTCGTTTCACAGAAAAATTGTTATAAAATTTAAATACAATTACATTAAAAGCCCGGAAAATTCAATGACGTAGAAATTTGCCCCAGATATCCCTCAGAAACCTCAAAATTTCTACTATAATGATACTTTTGAATCTTTTAATTACTTATAATATTTTTAAGTCTTTTTCTTGCAAATATAATTGAAGACCTTGCTGCAAAAATGAGGCAACTCTATTTTTCGGAATAACTAATTGTTACCGTTAGATATACAGGGTGACTCAAAATTCAATACAAAGAATTTAGGGGCGTATTTTTGAGGTCAAAATAAGACTTTTTTTCTCTATAAACGTGGGTCCACAAATACTTAGTTTTAAAAAATTAATGTACAGTATGTTAGTTTTTTTTTATTTGTTTTGTATTTTGTATTGCTTGTGAATCATTCGTTCTGTTTTATAGAAATAATTTCCATTATTCGTATGATTAGGAAAAAAATTAAAAACTTTTTATTTTAAAATGTTAATTCTAATCGTACAGACATTTTTCGCACACTAAGGGGCTGGTCGTCCCCGTAAAAAGATAGGTGGCGCTCTCTATAATCAGCGTCAAAACCAATAACATATTTCAATTGAGCATCCTAAGAAAACCCCGTCCCGCAAGTTTTATGCCAACATTCAAATTTGTTTGGAAATTATGCCTAACAAAAAAAATAAATAAATAAACTTTACCATCCTGTATATCAAAACTAAGCATTTGTGGGCCCACGTTTATAGGAAAAAAGTCTTATTTTGACCTCAAAAATACACCCCTAAATTCTTTGTACTAAATTTTTTAATCACCCTGTATACATTTTTTCAGCTAAGCCCTTAGCTTCGCAAAATGTAAATAATCAGTTTATTTTGTTCCTTGTATTGTTCTTTAACGTATTTTTCTGTATACCTACCTAATACGTTCAATAAAGTACCAAAAAACTACTATTTTGCCCAGTTTTGTTCACATTTATGGTGAAGTCAAAGCAAACCATAAAACTACTCGTTCCAGTCCGTAAAACTGTAAAGAATGAGAAAGTCGAAACTAAAAATGTCAAAATTTGACACATTTGGAAAATATATTATTAAAAGGGAAATATACACCAATCTAGTAAACTACCGCGAAACAATTTTTTCTGAAACAAACTTTCAAAACAGGAGAAAGTTTATCTCGAAAACATGAAAGTGGACTCTCCCCCTTTTTGCTGCACAGTTTTCAATAAGTGAGTTGCTTGAAACAACCAACAATGGTAAAATAATTAATTTCCTTAATGCCACAGATTTATATGTGCCTAAAATTGTGTAACAATTTTAATTTTGCCATGTGACGTCATTTAGTGCGACAGAGAATACAACCTTCTTCTGGGCCATCTGTCGACTAGTCTACGATTCCCAAACTCCAATGACAAAATTTTAAAATCCTATTCGTACCTCGAAAATTAACTGGTTTAGGACATAAGTGCATCTGAACTTTTTTCCTTAAAATATTGCCAAAAATCTCTCGGAACATACTTAAGTAGGGCTCTGTACATTTTCATCGACAAGGATGCTTTTTAAACACAGTTCCTCGATCTTGCTGCATTAAGTTCCCAATTCAACAACTTATACTCCACTTAATCTACTTTGTAACAAAACAAATTCTAAATGCACTCACTGTTTGGCTCGCCAGAAAACAAAATATACAAGAAACGTATTTGGGACGAGTGCAGAAGCTGATACAAATATATGAGGTCAGCAGTTTTAGAAGCGGAGAAATTTAAATGAACGTTATTGCCGCGAGATCATTATGTATGTGTTTCGGGAATATTGCGGGCAATTAAAAACACATTTTTGGTACAATATTCCATGTGACGAGCGAAATATAGAAATTAAAGCTCGCCTAAATTAAAAATAACGATTACAAAATTAATGAAATACAGGCACCAGAGAGATTACTGTTTCCATAAAAAAAAACAACTTTTAAGATCCACGCAGTGTAATATAAGACTTAAAAGTTAATACAGGGTGAGTCGCGAGAATTGCGCCAAACTCCAAAAATGGATTCTACACTGAATATAATAAGAAAACATTCAAATGTTTTCAAGTTATGACGTATATTTCAATAAAAAAAATGAGTTTATTGATATTCTATTAATCATAGCATTCTTTGATTAAATGTTCAAAAACATCACCATTGACCTACCTAAATACCACCTAAAAAACACATTAGCGGTGGAAGGATCTAGTAGTCGTTGGAAAATAATTGAATGTTTGTTGTTTCAAGTGTCAAATGTCACACAATACTTGTCATTATTCAATACGAACATCAAACGTATAACTTTTGTGCTTACAAAATATTTTCTCATTCGGAAAAAGTTGATGTTGCTAATTTACGGCGAGTCACAAAAAAATTCAAGAAGAGCTGTTGAGTTATATCGAGAAAGGTATCCAGAGCGCCTCATTCCTGATCATAGAACCTTTACAAAATAGGAGGCGACCTTGCGACGAAATGAAGATGCATTTTCTGTTCGGAAAAATCAAATAATTGACACAAGGGCAAGAAACAATATTAATACAGCTAGACTCTTACAGTATTTCCATCAAAATCCACGAAATTCTATATAGCAGGCTAGCCGGGAATTGAATTTGGATAAATCAGCCGTTCAACAAATTTTAAAGACCAATACCCATTGGACTACAAAATTCAAAATTTGGTGTATTTGCATGAGCGTCACATTGAAAACAGACTTAATTTTATAGCTCAAATTGTAGTAAATGTAGAAACTGTTGATCAGAACCTTTTTCGGCACGTTCTTTGGACGGTCGAAAGACGGTTTGTCAGTAATGGTTTGCCAAACAGGCGCAACGAACACTATTGGTCCATTGAAAATCCCCACATTGCAGTCCAAAACCAAGGCCATTTTGGACTACAATTTTTATGAATATACATTGAACAGCGCGAGTTACCTAAATTTTCTACAAGAAGAACTTCCTTGCTTGTTCAAATGTTATACTAGCACTGGTAACTCTGATAAATACACTGATTCTGATAAATACATTTTTATCAGGACATCCGTGATATTATTGTTGATTATATTCTTCAACAGTAGCATAAGCATTCCCATTACAAAAACCATAAACAAATTCCATATTTGCATACTCTAAATTAGTATAAGTTTTTGGCATTTTATAACTTTTTGATCGTACAAACGTGTAATGTAATCAAATGTTTAAACTATTGCAACATAAAATGACACTGACAAATATCCTCTTTTGAGCTTGGAACATGGCATACTCCGATTTGAAATTTTTAGAATTTGTAATTACGGCATAAATTGAAAACAAATAATCAAAATCGCATAACAACAATTTAGTTTTTTCTTTTTATTTTGACGTATAGAATCCATTTCTGGAGTTTGATGTGATCCTATCCTGTTTTTTTCTTTAGTTCTCATTTCTGAACTAAAGGATAAACATCTTTTTCTACAACAATTACTTGTTAAACAGTACACAGGGTGTTTAGAAACTTGGAGATGATTTTTCTAGTAACTAGTTAAGAACATTCGTCAGTCAACCCCACCAGACATATACCGGTGCTACGCATAGGCTACAATATTACCCTGAGATACATATATTCAATTTACCAAAGTACATCATGAACCAATCGAAGTTTTATTAGTTTACGAGTACAAAATCAACCTTTTGTGTTAAACTTTACAACAGATTTTATTGTTACGTCGTGAGTAAGCAAGTATATTAAATTCGCGCACTTCCAATGTATACAAACATTAAAAATCGAAAATAGAAATTTTACGATTATGTCACTTTATCATTACCAGCAGTCGTCTAGTAAAATCAAAACATTAATTTTTGATAGTCAATAATTGTTGATTTCCAAGACCTACGTACGCAGTTCCGTGTAACACATATTTTATGTCCGTTCCTCTTAATTTGAACTTTGACAAAATGACTCGTTACTTTGTGTCCACCTCGTCTAGGCTTTAAAATTATATTTAATTTTAATGCTTTGTGTCGCCAGAATAATTATAAAAACATATTTAATAATAGTGATAAATTAATTAAATCTATCTGAAATTAGAGAACAAAAAAGTGTACAAAATGAGTAGGGCTGTCAGATACAGCCGCAATTCAATGTCTTGCCAAGCGGGTCAACCAAGACATGCGTGACAATGCTTTTGACGTTCATTTCATGTTAGTATACTGTTGTCTTTGTTATCGTGTAAGTTGTTGCTTTTTAATAAATAATGCGTGCGCCTATGTCCCGCGGCTCAGTTCTAACAGCCCTAAAAATGAGACACTAAAATATACAGGGTGATTCAAAAAACCGCTGACAAACTTCTAGGGTAGATAATACATAAAAAATTAAGACGAAAAGTTTTAATAAATATAGGGTCGCAAATGCCACCTTAACGAGATACAGGGTGTCAAAGTTTCTGTAAAATTAAACATTGTCTGCAATAATTCCAAAATGCCTGAACATTTCTATTTCAAATTTGCTATGCGTAGTTAGCACCTTAAGACCAATGTTTGATGTACTGCTCAAAAATTTTATGAGCAGCAGTGTCGTAGAGACGGGGTCAACGTGACCCTTTTTTAAAAATATTTTCTGCGCCACTGCTAATTTTGTCAAAAGGGCACTATTTTCGTGTAAGGTGTTCAATTGTCTATCGAATTGGTCTCTTGCAAAATTTGGATTAAAGCAACCATTTTTAAGAGAAACACCTTTGTAGAAAATTTGTAAATCCAATTTTATTTTCATTCATTTTAGTTTCGCATAGTAGGCTTGTGCTATTCAAAATAAAATTAAACATCGCCTGTCACTAATGTCAATGTGTACAAGTGAGTTAAGTAAACTAGATTATAAGCTTCTTTTTGTCATTTTTACGCTTTAATTTTACGGAAACTTTGACGCCCTGTATCTCGTTAAGGAGGCATTTGCGACCCTATGTTTATTAAGACTTTTCGTCTTAATTTTTCATGTATTACTTACCCTAGAAGTCTGTCAGCGGTTTTTTGAATCACCCTGTATAATATATGTAAATCGAAAAAAGATGTATTAAACTTTTTTTGTAAATTTGGCAATTGGAATAATAAACGTCTCATAGTTCCACAGTGATTACTAACGTTTATATTGCACACAGTTTATTATAAACACGTTTATTTTGTCAGTTGTTATCTGGATTCGACCGTGTCGGAGTGTTTTTTGCGCACCACTATTTCCTTTTCTTGAGGTGTTTTCTAGGGAGTGCACAAAAATTGGAATCGAAAGTGTCATGCGTGCATCAAAAAGGTTGTGGTAGATATTTTGAGCATATGTTGTACTTTGTTTTGTACTTGTGCATTTAAAAATCACTATTACTCAAATTACTCTGTAGGTGACTACTCAATTTTTTTATATTAACGTTAGAGTAGTTTTCCGTTTTCTATGCTTTCTGTGGTCTTTCACAACGAAAAATTAAATAAATCATTTTATTTCAACATTTCTATAGTTTGGATAAATATATGACGAGTGTTCCTATGGTCTTAAAAAAAATTATTATAATTTTTTTATCTTATTTTTTAAGATTACTTATTAATGAAATTAATACTGCCGTTTTAAAGAGACAAAATTCATCTAAGTGCCTTCATCCAGATCGGTTTATTTTTGCTCAAGGAAACGACCCGCGAAATATGACCCATACGGTTCTATACACCCTGTATAAAGAAAATTTAGCGAATTAGACGTTTATAATTGCCAACGTGCAAAAATATAGGTGCTTAGACCGCTTTCGCCGGTAAATAGCAGCACATGAAAAATACGCTTCGGCTGTTCTTCCTCAATCGGGTGATTTTAAGTGCGTCGATTTTTGCAACAAAGGAAAATAATTTGTAACAGCTGCATTTGTTAAAGCGATTACGCAACATAAGTGTGTTAAAAGACTGCTGGAACTGCAATAACGTGAATCGGGTTTTATCTATCGGTTATTATTTAAAAAAAATTCGTAAATTGTCTGTTATTTATTACAGTTTCTAAATATATTTGACACAGAGGAGATAACCCAGTGCGTTATGTTTAAATTCTTTAATTAAGGATAAAAAATTGTCGAAGAATTCTGGAGTTGAAAGTAAACATCCATAACGCTAATTTATTATAGGCTGCAGACATATTATTCGTGAACAATTTGTTCGATTAATTATTTGAGATAAAGGAGCTATTTCTAACAAGCAATTTCTTTGATAACAATTTAAACAAATTGGAAGTGGTCGTCACTTTCGGTAACATATAATGTAGCAAGAAAAAAATCTTTTCCGATATTCTCATACTGTCACTTATGCACAAAGGTTTCTAATCGAATTCGTCTGATTTAATGTTCAACAATTCACCACACTTTCCAAATCGTCCGTAGTGAATATCAGGGACGATGTCCCAAAGAACCCAGATCACCAAAGCGGGAAAGAAATCCCCAAAATTGACGAAACTCTAACCTGACGGAAACACATCAATAACAATAGATCTGTAGTGGCCGGTCTAGAAGGATGTCATGTTCCAGAGGTTCAGAAATGGTCACAGAGGCAAAGCCGCGCAGTAAGAATGGAGTCGTACTAAACCTGACCACGCAAGAGAGCCACCAACCTGTGACCAAACGTCGACCCTGGACATCGGCAGAAATATAACCAGGACACGGACGCCTGGCCAGTATTTGTACACGCTAAAGATCGTTCGAGATTTCCTATACAAATGAAATGCTTACACGTTATTGGACGTTAGCCCAAAATAAACAATTAAATCCAATATTTCTTTAAATATTCACCGAAGTTAGATTCTCCCTCAAAAAAGCGACCTATCTACGGTAAAGACCTTCAGGGGTACTTAGCCATAGCCGACAGCTCTAAAGCTGCCATACACTAGCGCTCCTACGAGGCGCAGTGCCAAAAGCTCCTAAAGGTGACAGGTACTACCTATCAGAAATTTTAGTGTCTGAAGTCAGAATTGTAAAATTCAAAATGGCCGATCCAATATGGCAGACCAATAACTCAAAAAAAGTTTTTAATTTTCATGAAAATCAGTCCCCGGGTGTTTTCCGAGTCGCTGATTACGAATCAGAAGTTAAAATTGTAAAATTCAAAATGGCTGATCCAATATGGCGGATCAATAACTCAAGAAAAGTTTTTAATTTTCATGAAAATCAGTCCCCGGGGGTTTTCCGAGTCGCTGATTATGAATCAGAAGTCAAAATTGTAAAATTCAAAACGGCTGATCCAATATGGCGGATCAATACAGAAAAATTTTTAGTTTTCATGAAAATCAGTACTCGGGAGTTTTTCGGGTCGCTGATTACGAATAAAAAACCCTCAGGACACTATTATAAGAAATATTTCAACTACTTATTTGGATTTACAGCAGAAAAAAAAACGATTTTTATTTTTTTTTCTAATAATTTATAGTAATATCTATTAATTTATAATAAAAAAATGGCGATGCGAAAAACTGAAAAAATTCTGAAAAATAATTTAGGGTGTCCTAAATAAGTGTCTAAATCGGCGTCCCGATATTGACAATACTTTAGTGGAAAAATGCATGTCTTTTATAAAAAGCACATATTTTGAACATTTGAAAAAGTTAATGTTCTATGTAATATAAGTATTACCAATATTTGAATTCGAAAAAGGTAATAACGATATGCGGAGATTAACCTGACTTGAGTATTGTGATTTCTTACGAAATCATTTTTTTTCGGTTTTGTACAAATTGCCGTTTCCCAGTTTCCCGCAACTACATCTTCTAATGAAAAATTTTAGGTGTCAAGATCTTAACTATACCTAATGTCTACTTTGAACTCATTCAGCGATATTTTGCAAATACTGTAATTTTCCGTACGTAAACGCAATTAAGTTCAAAATCTCATTTTATAATTTTATAGTCATCGTATTGGATCCCCCATTTTGAATTTCTGAATTTTGGGTACGGATTCGAAATTAGCTACCCAAAAAACATTTCAGTACTAAATTTCAGCAAAATCGGAGCGTCTTTAGAATTTTTGTCCGCCATATTGGATCCGTCATTTTGAATTTCTAAATTTTGAGTACGGATTTGAAATCGGCGACCCCGAAAACCTAGTAATACCAAATTTTAGCACAGTCAGAGCATCTTCAGCATTTTCGTGCGCCATATTAGATCCGCCATTGTGTCAAGATCTTAACTGTAATGTCTACTTGTAACTCATTCAGCCACATTTTGCAAATACTGCATTTTCCATATGTAAACGCAATTAAGTTCAAAATCTCATTTTATAATTTTATAGTCATCGTATTGGATCCGCCATTTTGAATTTCTAAATTAGCGACCCAAAAAACCCTCCAGTACCAAATTTCAGCTAAATCGGAGCATCTTTAGCATATTTGTCCGCCATTTTGAATTTCTAAATTTTGAGTACCTACGGATTCGAAATCGGCGACCCCGAAAACCTAATTTCAGCACAATCAGAGAATTTTCAGCATTTTTGTGCGCCATATTGGATCCGCCATTGTGTCAAGATCTTAACTATAATACTGCATTTTCCATATAAACGCAATTAAGTTCAAAATTTATTTTTATAATTTTATAGTCATAGTATTGGATCCGCCATTTTGAATTTCTGAATTTCTAGTACGGATTCGAAATTAGCGACCCAAAAAACCTTTCGGTGCCAAATTTCAGCAAAATCGGAGCATCTTTAGCATTTTTGTCCGCCTATTGGATCCGCCGTTTTGAATTTCTAAATTTTGAGTACGGATTCGAAATCAGCGATGCCGAAAACCTATTAATACCAAATTTCAGCACAATCAGAGCATCTTCAGCATTTTCGTACGCCATATTGGCATGGCGAATTGTTTAAAATACGTAAAAACCGTTTGTTTCTATTTCCTTCGACCGCGTCATGTGGCAGCAGTCTAAACTTGTATAAAGGTTGTTAAACACCTAGTAATTTGCACTCCGCTAATATCTAACGGCGATTTTATAACGAACCGCATTTTAATCGTAGACTAAACGATTTTAGCGCTGCTAAAAACATAAAAGTACAATACAACATCTGCTGCCCGATTTCAATCCCGTCTGGCCGTTTTACGATTTTCTTTATGTATTTTTTATCGCCATTATGTAGGCCGTAGGTAGTGCATTGAATTATTTTTTTATTTATAGATATTAAAAGCGAAATTCGTGGAGTGGGCAATTATTAAACTACCGAATTGATAGTTTTAAACCGATCTTTAATGTTATTATCTGCCAAGGAATTACAGCCCGCGCTGTTAGACAGTTCGCCCAATTTTTTTGAAATAATTATAACGACGTGTGTAGTAAAAGTTCGCTTTCCTTGATATAATCAAATCGTAAACATATATTCTATTATTAGTTCTCCTATTTTTTACTCTATTTTAATTGTATTAATCCCATTCAAACAAATTCAAACACTTCTTGAAGAGTTTTTTTCCTAATGTCGTGGATTTATGTAGAGCGGTTGTCTACTTTCTGCCATGGCCCCACGTTGGGCGCCACGACGTGGATATTGTCCGATCTGACTAGTTTGAGAGGGTTCCCAAGTATCTCTAACGTTTCCCCTTTAACGTTCGTTTTGCTTCTTGTTGATCTTCCACTCTCTAATGTGTTTCTGTTTGACTTGAGACGCACTTTAGACACTTGCAGTAGATTCTAATAAAAGTTTGTATTACTTTAAATGTTTTGTGTAACGGGTATTCAACTGAACCCTGTATATCACTGGCGCGTCTGTTATAGTGTCTGAAAATGACTCTTTGCACTGGCTAAAACCACTTGAGTTTGATAGTAGCCTCCTTAGAGCACATAAAGCTGGCAGCGTGAAATCTATGTAGGTGAGCGTTGCACTCGGTTTGGTAATTTTTAGGAGAATTATAAGTGGAAATGCGGTTTAAAAATTCGTGAGCTTTATTGATTTACTTATATAATAATAATACAGTGTATGCAATGCGGCACATACTCTGGCCAGGCATACATGCGCTGGTTAATAAACTTCGGAAAACCTGATGCCTTGCGGAAACCTTGGAAAAATCGGTAAAAAAGTGTTAAAATTAAAAGTTATTGAAACAATAAGATCAAGGTTACGTTAGAACGAAAGATTTCGTGTAACCGGTTTGTGATTGGTGCAATTTTCACGAAATTTTATTCATCCAATCGGCGATTGCATTATCTCGAGCCTGAACGCAACATTTTGTCATTGTTCATTACAAATGAGTCAGCAACATTGATGACGCTAAGATTCAGGGATTTTTAATTGACAGTACGTACCAACTGTAATATCCGCGTCACGTGGTTTGTAATCATTTATGAAGGCTCCGTATAAGCACTCATACAAGTCATAAACAATTCCTGTTATTTAATTACATTCCTTCGTATGTTCTTTCAATAAAATCTTTATTATGTTCCAAAAGTTTATGTTTTTTTTTCAAATTTCACTTGACTTTCCAGATTACCCTGCAGATTTTTTTCCTTGACAGCTTCCTGCACTGCGCTTCATTAGAAACGAGTAAATTTGAACAGATGCGAGAAAAGGTTCATTGGTTGATGAACCCGCTTCTATCGAAAACTCCCACTTTTGCTTTAAAACTTGACATATGTTTATTTATACAAGTCAAACAAGCATAGTGAATTTAAAAACTCGAAGGTAGATGCAAATCGCGATTGTATTTTTTAAGCCGAAACATTTTCCCGATCCTTTTCCTCATGGTTGTTTCTAAAAATAAATATATTAAATTGAGAGAGAAAGATTATCATCATGTGTCACTTTTGACTTTAAACTAAACCGCCGTGTTATGATTTAAAGTAATATATTAGCGTAATAAATAATAACGCGATTCGAAGTAATACACAATGTCAAACAAAGTGAAATTTTATCGGAAAACTACTTAAACTACAAGGGAAAATTTAAAAATGCCGAAGTAAACTAAAAAAATAATGTTTATCTAAATAATACTGACTTTTCCAAAACGAGAAATTCCATATAATACAGGGTGGTCCCGAAGTAATATGGAGAAACTATAAACACCTGGGAAGAACTTCGACAGCAGGTTTTAAATGCTGCAAAGTCATTTCGCATTAAGGGTTTATACTTTAAAATAAGACAAGCTTTTAATAAACGCGTTGATAAATATATTGAAGTTACAGGTGGACATTTTGAGCAATTATTGTCAAAAAGGCATATTTTTTACTAATGTTTACTATTTTACTGTTCATCACAATTTAATTGTAAATAAACCCTTGTTTTTAACATTTCTAAATTATTTTAATTATTTCAAATATTAGCATTGGAAGTTTCAAAGCCAAATATCTCGAAAACGGTGCGAGACAACTACTTTCATAAAGTATCCCGTTTTTGTGTAAAAATTATTAGAAAATAAGAATTTGATACCAAAGATGAGATACCTTAAAGTACAAAAAAGTTATGTCGTTTTCAACACATTCAATCTACGGCAGCTGGCGCCCTCTATGAACTATAACCAAAATGTGAACAAATTTCAATTCCTCTATCCAAAGAACCCCAAACCCTAAAATTTTGTGTCGATATTTGCATTTATTAAGAAATAAATGAAAAAAAAACTAAAATAATATTTTACATTTAACACCCTGTATCTTCTTAACTATCAACTTTTGGACTAAGATAAATTCGGTTAAATTGCATTATTTTTGCTTCGGGGATCTACCCATAAATTTTAGCCTCGGGACCACCATGTATATTACATTCATAGATTATAAGTACAATCATAGATGTAAGAGAATACCTGCGTCGACCTGAGTTCAACTACGGTCCATCATAAAATTTAATTGTAAAGGGTTATACAGCAAATGAGTTTATTGGACTGCACTTAGAGTATTTTATTTCTTATGATGTCATTAATTAAAAAGTTCTTTATGTTAAAGGTTTTCATTAAAAAAATGTATAATTTAGCATATTAACTTCGATTTTGACAAAATTTTAGTTAAATGTATAGGTAATCTAATACGAAAATTAATATTTATATTTAGCTTCATCCTAATGTTTGAACTCAAAAAATAAGACAAATATAAGAAATTAATATTGCAAATTTATTAAGTATATACAAGCAAATGGAAATATAAATTATACGGAACTAATGAAAATAAACACAGCTCTCTCATCTCTCATTTCTCTCGTCTCTTTCATCTCTCTCATCTCTCTCATATCTCTCATCTCTCATCTCTCTCATCTACCATCTCTCATCTACTATCTCTCATCTACTCAAGCTGTGTTTAACTGTTTTAACAATTTGACGTGCTTTTTTATAATAGTGTCATAGAGTTTCATAATGAATTCTTTATTACATCATAAAGAGCATCATATTACCTTATCATCATAGCACTGTATTCCATTCTAGAGAAAATATACGACAGTTTTCACAAAAGTTCAAGATTTGTGCTTGGATGGAGATCCTATTTCTTTTGTATGTTATTATCCTATCACCCGAGATCACGAATGACATATTTGCTAGATCACCGTTTAGATTCCTTGTGTTGCTGTAACTTTTTAACAAATTTTCTGTAACAATATAAAAATTTTTGAAGAGCTAGTGAAAAGCTGTCGATCGATTTATATACTCTAGTTTGTTCGCACATACAAAAGTAAAATCCTCTTTGTTCCAGATAATTAATTGTACGGGTGTACGATCACCCATAACATCGGTTTTATCCAACATGGAATTGCTACTTGTTTTTCACTGAAATCTCGCATTTTTGTTGTCGTATAACTTGCCCACTGCCTTATAATATACTCAAATTAAATCGCACCGACAAATAGGTTTTTTTAATCAAATTAACTTACTCTAAAAGGTAATTCAATTTATGTTCAATCTGCATAAATTACGGATTTACAACGCACTGTCGAGATTAGTTTTCAAAAACAGGGGCGTAGCGACCTTGTTGAGAATTTTTCGATTACAATTTTTTTAATTGCTAGTCGCACGGATAAAGAAGTTTCAATGTGTTGAGAGGTTGCAGATTACAAGTTGCAGTTTTCGGACAGAGGCGTCCTTCTTCATTGAGAAGTTATTTTTGTACATGAAATTTATACAATTATATTCAATTGTTTTATTTTCTCTAATGAGACTATATTTTTCATTCATATTAATGTTTTGAAACGCAAGAAACAGCTAATAAAAAATTCATAAACTTTATTCGTCATTCGTCGTACTTGAAAATAACCAGACATCATAAGCATTATTTACTAAACTAGAGATAGCTCAGTTACTAAATGTTTAAAATCTATTTCTGACAAGTGCGACAGTGCCATGAGCGGAAAAATATGTCACAAATTAAAATATAAAAATTTATTTTTGCGCTAGTGCTTAAAATATTTACTTTATGCGCTAGTGAAAAAGATTTTGTGTAATCTACAGAGCGTGTATTTAAAAAAGAGGACTAAAGAGAGTAAACACAATTAAATAATTATTCACTAAATTGTCGCTTATTCCGCCTCTGATCAGGAAATGAACGCAACATCCATACTAGTGTAGTTGCTATAGGTCACCTACTACCCACATTAACACATGTACCCACAATGTGAAATGTATTAAGTCGGATTTTATGAATGAAATCGAATACACGCTCGACAGAAAGGTATACATAATTGCTGAATGGAATAAAATAAACCGCGACGTCGGATTCGCGGAAATTGTGGTCTTCTTTTTACCTAGTTTACGCGGAATCCAAGTATTTCACGGTTGGTATGTTGTCCACTGCAGAAAACGGACAGCGGGACAACTAAATCTACCTATCGAACCCAACAGAAGATTGTCTTTAGTTTATTTGTTACAAAAAGTTGCTTTATAACAAATAAAATGTGTCAAAATGTACTTTAAAATTACACAGGGTGATTTTTACTTTACCACAATGATACGAGGAAACATGTTTGGAACCGCTGACTTCACTGATAGATTATACAAAGCGGTGTATATAACGTAAAGTTTTTATCAGAAACTCTACAGTGTAGTCAACAATTTCTCAAACAAATGTAAAGTAGAACTGATGATGATAAACTAAAGTCGAACTACTACAAAAAATGCGCCAAAGAGCCCTCGGCATGATATGTACGGTCACAACTATTCACCACTTTTTATGTAGTACGTAACTCGGGGACGATTCCAGAAGTTCTCAATAAGTTTTAACATTTCAAATTGTTTGAAGAAATAAAGTTTATAAGTGATGATATTGCCAGAAACAACTATTCTACAGCATTAAATATTATTGAATACAGCTACAATCATTTGTCGGCCGAACACACCAGACATATACCGGTTTTCAACTTGTTAATCCTCATAGGTGTGACAACCGAGGAATGATCTGCTGCTTAGATACTTTAAATCTAGGAAAATAACATTTTACAACAATTCAAAACCCCAATGGCCTTTAAATAGTTCATTTTACGACACCGAACCAAGGATTATACAAAATAAAACCAAAACTTTACAGTACATAACGATTTTCAATTAACGAAAACGCAGGCGATAATAGTGTCAACACGCCATGTGTGCAATAGTGTAGAAATATCCACCAATGTTTAAGTAATCTCATCCAAATTTACAATCTAAATTTTAGCAGGAGTTGGTTATATTCTAAAGTTTTTCTACAACTTTTCCATTGGCATTTTGATTTCGAAATGACAATATATCATGCCATTCATTAAACAGACACGCGTAAAACGTTCATTTTATTGTTGAAATAAATTTGTCGACATAACAAGTAACTTGGTAGATAAGTATGTGTATCTAGTTAAGGTGTGGCCTTTATAGTAAATAAAATGAAAAACTTACGTTCCTGATGATAAACGAAGTAAAATCATAATTAGTATAGCGCCATTTTGAGATTATAGTACTGTGACACTAAAAAAAGACCAAAAAATAATGCAGGGCTTGCGACAATTCGTGGGACATGAGTGAGGAGCATCGGCTTCTTGCACCTGCAGGAATTGAAGGCGAGCTCTCACTACGTCGATCGGTAACGTCGCGCGGAAAATAATAGGATGCGTTTTTATGTAAACAGCGTGACAGACTAAGTGTTTAGGCAAAAATCACATGGTTAGGTAAAAATATTAATTTTTTATTGGGTTTATATCTTTTTTAAACTAAAAATGAACATCTGATGGACTTGGGTTTTGGCACCACTGAAAGCTGTTAAAAAAAATAATAATTTTTCGTTCAAAAAATCTTTCGATCGCCTTTGTCATGAGATCCTTCTTGACTAACATCTCGCTTAAGTGTTTCGAGTCAATTGTGTCAACTATTTAGGTCATACAAGATAGGCTACAGATTAAAGTCGATACAATTTAGTTCATTATCTAAGGTTCCTCAGGGTTCAATTTCAGGTCCATTATTATTTAACGTTTATGCCAACGATATCCCTTTGTCTGTGTGTTAAGTATGAAATAAAATCAACTAGGCAGTGGTTAATCTAATGTTGCACATTGTGAATTGTTAAAGGACCTTCAATTGATAATAACTGGTATAACTTAAATCATCTTCAGTTGAAAAAAGTACAAATTTAAGTCGTTTTCTTGCAAATAAAGTGGATTAATATTTCCTGAGAATATAAATGACACTCCCCTCTTAAAACTTAATTATTCTATTGACTTATTCTTCAATCTGGTCTTTAATTATCAATTTTAATGATTTAACAACACTACAATTTTTTTCTGTACCATTAGATTCATTGTTTAAAATAATGAAAAGTTTGAAGTTTGATTTTCTTCTACCTACCTTTAATATCTAATAATCCAGGCACCTTAGCGTGACGTCAAAAAATGGGATGCACTGTGATGTGCGTGAAGTTAATATTACAGGCACGACAGTAGAAAAAGTAATTTTTATCACCTTGTTCACATGAACAAGGTTAATTATTATACGAACGTAAACACCAAATAATCAAATGAATCCGGTCAAAACGTCCTGCGGACAGCATACAAAGGTGTAGACGAAAATAAACAATTTTATGGTGCGCGCAAATAAGGATTCAGGGAATCGATGTTGGTGCTAAGGTTAACGGTGTCGTAAATAATTAAGGTGATAATAAAGCGATCACACAGGGTGTCCTAATTTTAATTTTTTAATAGTTAATTTTTATGATTTAACACTAAAACATTTTTTTCTATGCCATTGGATTAATTAAAATAATGCAGTTGCTTTCGAAATTTTGTTTTACGATAAAGATAAAAAATCACGTTCGCTTTGTGAAATTGTTATAACTTTTTTATTAAAAATTAAAAAATATATATTAGGGTGGGCCAAAAAAAACGAATATTTTTTTTTCGTGTCTTGTAAAAATGTGTTAGTTTATCATGTTTTAAGAGCCCCTTCAAAAAATCAGCTCAAAAAAAATTTTTTAGAGGTCACTCAAGATTTTTAAAAATTTCCAAAATCGTCAAAAGTTGAATTTTTTTAAACATTTTCTAGATTGAAAAAAATCTCGATTTTGAAAATTTCAAATCGATATTTTAATTTTTAAAGGTCACTCATAATTATTTTTACTTTCAAAGTAGTGTACCTACTTATGTTTTCGAGCGGCCTCTAAAAAATAAATATCAACGAACTAATATTTTTTTTATTGAATTTGATGAACAAAAGAATAGAAATAAATCACGAGACACTTAAATTTTAAAAATTAAAAAATTATAAATATTTGATACTCGCAGTGCGATAGTAAATTTTGCCTCGAGAATTTTTTTAAGTGTCTCGTGATTTATTTCTATTATTTTGTTCATTAAATTCAATAAAAAAAATTCGTTGACATTTATTTTTAGAAGTCGCTCGAAAACATTTTAGGTACACTACTTTTAAAGCTAAAATAATTATGATTTAGAAATTAAAATATCGATTTGAAATTTTCAGAATCGAGATTTTGTTCAACCTAGAAAATGATAAAATAACGAGAAAAAATTAAAAAAAAAATCTATTTTTGACGATTTTGGAAATTTTTAAAAATCTTGAGCGACCTCTATAAAAATTTTTTCAGCTGATTTTTTGAGGGGGCTCATTTTGTAAATACTACTGTATTTGTTATGAAGACTTTCAAAGGTTATAAAGTAATGTATTCCATAATCAATATTCAATTACTTTTTATCCAATTCTGGTCTGGAATTAAATTGTTATTGAATTTTCTTATCAACAAAATAAAACACAAATTATAATATGCAATAAATACTTAATATATTCAAAATATTTTCCACTTTGTTTCACGTAAATTTCACCAGTGCCGTGATATTTTTAATTTCAAAGCGGGGTCTGGTTTTGATAATAGTACGTCATTGAAGCCACATTTATTTATTTATCTTTCTTATTTTAAGACACAGAAATGGTTAAATTTAATATCAGACCACACATTCTTATCCCAAACAAGTGAAAAACAAGTGAAATATGACTAAAAAGGAATTAGCATAAAATCAATTTCCTTCGAATATCTTCGGAGCTATTCGGAATTTTCTATATTTAAAAACAAACCCACAATCGGCATAAAATTCTGCAGATTTTTGGTCATTTAACATTTCTTTATCTTTTAAAATAAAAAAGATACCTTAGTTGGACTATTAAAAAGTTGTACCCTGTATAGTTTTGAATTTCAACTTAAACGCTCTAAAGCAATTTTGAACTAAAGCATATTTTACCTAACTACACTGTAAAAAAATTTCACTCAAATTTCACTCAAATTTCACTCAATTTTACTCAATAATGTATCAATTTATGTCCACACTTGATTGAGTACAACTGAGTGAAACGATTGCATCAGAAATGAGTGAGTTTTACTACAATCCGAGTTAATGCTAACTATCAATTGAGTGACTTTTGACTCTATTTTGAGTATATAAAACCAACTTAGAGTTGACTTTTTCTCTAATATGATTTAAATTTAACTATTATTAAGTCATTTTTTACTCAGACTTGTTTATAATCAACTAAATATTAAGTGCAAAAATAAATCACTCAAATGATTAATTAGGATATACAGTGTTAAAATTAATTCACTTCGCGGGGCCTTCTCCTCTCCTGGCTGAGTCCCACCAGCAGAGACCCGCCGCTACCGGCTAAGGCCTGTTCTCCTGGCGATCACGTTTTTCTGAAGCATCTAACGGGCCCCTATCAACTGTGGTCGAGGTTACAGAAGCAATATATAAGTGGTGCCATCTTCACGGCGCCATAACAAATTACTCGAAATTAATATACATTTAAACTCACTCAATAGTGAGAACATTTATTTTGATATAGGTGCAAGTGCACCGAATACGAATTTACGTGAAGAATTTATTTAAGGAGTAAGTACCTATATTTGAGTTTAAATATAATAATAAATGAGTAAAATGTGAATATTGTGTGAAAATGTGCTCAATGAATTCACTCCAAACCTTTATTGCTTTCACTCACATCGATTTTTTTACAGTGTGCCATATTTTGGCCAAAAAATTATCTGCCTCTTCATTCTTCAACTTAAACATACCATAGAAAATTATCCTTAACCTTTAACAGTCGTCCATCCACGGAACAATGATCTGCGGATGAAAAAGAACGGCAATAAGATACACCCATTGCGGAACAGGTAGATTTTCAAATCAAACGGTAGTTAGAAACATTAATGACATCGTAAATCCTTGAGAACATTTTATTTATAATTATTGCGAATCGATAAAGTAAAATGAAATACTGCCATTTAGTTGAATAATAAAAGTTCGCATTTGTAACAATCCGATTTATTGCAATGGTACAAATTTATGGCCGCCCTTTGGAAAAAAACCGTGGTGTAATTTGTTGCTATGTTATTATTGCCTGCAAAGAAAGGATATGTTAACTAAACTTAATCCACCTAGTACTCGAACAAAGAAAAAAGCCTGTAGAAAATACATGTTTACAACACAAACAGTAATTAATTAATTACAATGAATGTCAGATAATGATAATGTAAAATAAAGAAACGCGAGGACAAATACGCTTATTTTCCCTGCAATTAAGATAACAAAAAAAGTCGAAACAAAACAAAGTCAACCCCGGTGGCCTAAGAAAAGATCGACGTGGCGGTGCTTAATTTTGAAACAAAATCCGCCAGTTTTTATGCTACGTTGGCCATGACTGAAACGAAATTAACATGACATTTAATAATTATTACGTCAAAAAATGAACCGTTTGACAGAGCAATTATTAAAACTCAGGTTGGCTTTAGAGTTTTAGTCATGGCCAACTGTGCAGCATAATGGCAATATTGTACTGAAATGAATTAATATATAGATACGTTAGAAATAATTTGCGGGCAACGCGTACAGGGTGATTATCATAACTGTATGAATTAAGATAAACTCGCATTCAAAGTAAAAAGTATTTATGCACGTCTTGAAATATCATCGACTGATAAGGGCCAATAAGTTCGAAACTGTAGCTTCGAAACGAACCATCCAATGTAAAATATTCAATATTTTTAGGTAAATAAACAAAAATTATCGATTATTTTATATTAACATTAAAAGAAAAATTACAACAACCATTTATTTTACATTTAGTTTTAATTATTAGTAATGTGGCACACCAAAATAAAAACTAAAGTAGCACTTTAGTTCATAATTAAATAAAATAAAAGACTAAGTTTACTTTTAAACTCTAAACAAACGGATTCCTTTGTATTCCAAATTAGAGACTAAAATAATACTTTAGCCCATTAAAAATAAAGTCGTTTTTAAAATTATAACTAGACATCGGAAGCCTTGTGGCGACTATCAAGTAAATAAGGGTGCCGCTAGAAGCTTATCGAATAAATTGATCGATGCGAAGCTATAGATCAGAGGTAGAGGCTGCAAAAATAATACATGCTGCTTTTTCTTAAAAAGATTGTTTTTTAAATTGATGTTTAATCGTCTTTCTGATTGCATATTCTCTTTTTTCGGGACTTTGTCTTCATTTTGACAAATTCACCTTAACAGCAAAGAAGTAAATCTCAATAAAAAAAGGAATATGGATCACTCACACACTCACAAAAAGACGACAATGAAATACACTACCAACGTCCCTCAATAAAATGTCTGGATTGTTCACAGACACGTCAGGCCGACAGGACCGGCATTAGGGTGCCCTAGATGCGTATCGAATAAATTGATCGATGCGATGCGGCGATCAGACATATTGTACAATGACAGGGATGGTGGGATTACCAAAATGTGAAGTAGGTAATTGATGTTTCGCATTTTAGTTCACAAGATAAACAAAACTCATATTTGAAATTATAACATATCTATGTATTCTCACACTTTTAATTGTGGATTTGTTAAATTCATCGTGATATTTACCACAAATGAAGATGACTATAGTGGGACCGAAACAAATTCGCCATATCATCGCAGTAGGTCAGCTCAACGCATAAAAACACTAAACTGGTTAGTACTGAAAAATTATACAATTTTTTTTAAACGCTATAGTTAGCTTCAATTAATTTGATTTAATTTGCTCAAATTAACACCTCTGGAAAGCCACCAATAAAAGCACGAATTAGCACCTCCGCCCTGTATAATAAAGGAACAAATAAATCATTTTCTGCTCGCATGGCCTCTAATAACTTGGTACAAGGAACCGATTCAGTGATGTTATTATCTATTACAACATCGAAAAATAATTGAGTCTTTCATCTGCCGCCGTAAGCGTTGAGCGACTGGAGTTTTCGTCCTGATAATCCTCCAATTATTGTAATTCGGGACGTGGCATTGATTCCGCACCATTTAATCGAGCATTTAGCGTCCGGTTTTTTGACGAGTAGTTACGCGAAACATATTAGGATTATTGCGAAACGCCAATTTTTGGTAGAACCTCCTCACAACCTTGATTCACGTATAATTGCCGATGCTTCAAGATGCACAGAAATACAAAATTATTTATTTTTTCAACTGTACAGGATGTGCCAATATCTCATGCACACGGTGACATAGAAATAACAGTTGCCTGCCATTACAAGGGGATCTTTATGCATGTAACAATAAAATCTGCCATTACAGGGGGATCTTTACAGGGGAATCTCTACAGGGGGATCTTTACAAGGGGATCTTTAGACTGCCATTACAGGGGATGTTTACAGGGAGATCTTTACAGGGGGATCTTTACAAGGAATCTTTACATAAGGATCTTTACAAGGCAGATTTTTACAGAGGGATTTTACAGGGCCGGTCTTTACAAGAGGATCTTTAGACTGTCATTACAGGAGGATCTTTACGCTGCCATTACTGGGGGACCTGTACAGGAAGATTTTTACAGAAAAATCTCTACAGGGGGGATCTTTATAGAAAGATCTTTTCAGGGGAGACCTTTACAGAGGGATTTTACAGGGGGGGATCTTAACAAGGGGATCTTTAGGCCGCCATTACAGGGAGATTTTTACAGGGGATCTCTAAAGGGGATCTTTAAAGGGGGACCTTTACACGGAAACCTTTACAGGTGGATCTTTACAGGAGGATCTTTACAGGAGTGATCTTTACATGGGGATCTTTACAAGGGGATCTTTAGACCATTACAGGACGATCTTTAAGCATGATATAAGGGGATCTTTAGGCATGATAAAAGTATTCGACTTGAAATTTCATTTTGGTAAGTTTAATTTCTTTCCCAATTTAATAAATATCTTTTTACACTATTCCGTCCTATTTTCTTTCTCAATAACTTTTATTAAAACAAAATTTTCTCAATGTTTCCTAAAAATTATTTTTGTGCAAATATGCTACATTTATTTCAAAAATGAATACTCAGTGAAAAAGTTGATATGATTCTCATTTTTGAGAAAGCTCAGAAATATTTAAAATTATTTTCTATTATTTGTATTAGCCTGCTTTTTTTCAGTGTTTTTAGTTGGATAAATTTATTTTCATAGTGATATTTTTTTTATTTCTTTAATTTTACAATTTTATTCACAGGTGGCAGTATACCCAGAAACTGGATTCATTTACATCGTGATATACCCGCAATTGAAATATACAGGGTGCTAGAAGTCTGACTGCCTTAATTTTAACAGACGATAGAATACATTAAAATAAACAAAAAAACTTTATATGACATGGGTCGTAAACTAAACCATTTCCGAGAAAAAAATTATCAAAATCTCCAACTAATCATTTTTTTTAACGTCTTTATGATTAATTCTAAAAAATAAATAGCGTTGTAATAAATTTAAAATTCGATAAAATTCATATCTAGCAATTTGACAACGGCAATTCAGTTGGTATCTGGAATTGGACCGTGTCTGAGTGCTTTTTGCGTACCACTATTTCCTTTTCCCGAGGTGTTTTCCAGCGAGTGCGCGAAAATTGGATTCGAAGGTGTGCATGGAAAATGGAGATAGACATTTTGAGTATATGTTGTAGTTTGTTTTGTACTGGTACGTTTAAAAATTACTGAATATTGATTTTTGGGAAGTACCTAAATTATTTTTAAAACATGATTATTTGGATGACGGGAATCTTTGGGTACTTTAATTACATATTTTTCAAATTCATAATTTGATTAAAATTCGAGCTAAAATATAAGCACAACACTATCTTCGTACTACAAAATCGATAAATTTTATTTTATTTGTTTAAAAACTGGAAAACAATTGTCTTGAAATTTACTAAATGTTTCACAATAATCTCTATTTACATTTTTTCCCTAGGAAAAGTCTGCCGCGTGCACACGTGATATGCACCAGCTGTGTAGCGTTGTCACATTGTGATGAAACTCCCCAATATTAATACTCGCTGTATTTTGAAAACTGTTAATCTTACGCCTCTGTAATATACAACCTTTTTGTTCATTTATATCTATCTCACGGTGACGTAATGGAAGCCAACCTTCTTACACCCTGTATGTACAGATTTAAAATTCACCCCGTTTATACTAGCATACCCAATTCCAAATTAATTTAAATTACATATAGCATTTCAGAGATATTTGGAATAAAACTATGTATTTTCTTTGAAATTTGACATGCTTTAAAGACTGAATGCTGAATATATCGTGTGAGTTTATTTATATTATTTTTCACTTCAAAAAAAAAGAAGATTTGTTTTTGCAGAATCCTATGATCATTTTCATTCCCATCTATTTTTTAGCTAGTGAGGAATAATAACCTTGAAACAAAGGTGTAGATGGCTGAGTCTTTATAAGAAATGAAACAATTTCAAATTAATGAGACTTGAAGAAGAACTGGACGACCAAAACAACACCCGGAAAAGCAGTTTCATTAGACAACGGCCCTGAAAGCCTACACGATACGAATATACGAAAGGTTCGACTCAAGTCGATATTAATAATAAATTCGTATCACCCACGTAAGTGTGAAAACATTTATGTCTTTTATGATTACATTTCGATGTTTATTAGACGAAATTACGGTCAATTTGTTTGGCATCTTAATTACAAATTGCGCAAATTTACAAAAATTATGGCAATGTTTGTATGTAATATTATTTTACATTCAGAAATACCCAGAGAGTCATAGCTTAACGAAAACTACTGTATTTAAATAAGCACGGGAAAATTTACACTTCGGCGTCACTATTGATATCGCCCTGTATGCTGCAATTAAAACTGACCTTAGCACGTGGTCTACTTACAATTTTTGGGAAATTCCTCGTGTATATTTTGAAACGAATCAATTATCAGTATTGAAACTGAAGATGTAAACCAAAAGTTAACTAAAAAAATATACTCTTCCCAATGTTTGAAAACGAGTAGAATTTTTCGCATTCCAATTTGAAATTTGATAAACCGCGGTCGATACGGTTTACAATAGTCAGATTTACGGAAAAGAATAGCACAACACGTGCAAGATAAATAATTAGCAGCTTGATTTATGAAAAAATACAGGGTGATCCACAAATGGTGATCAAAAATGAAACCCCGTATTCTTTGGTGAATTTTAAGGGCAGTCTTTCATATAAAGTTTTTGTATAAAACGCTTTGTTAAAAAGATACAGGGTGTTTAACTTCAAAAAATATTTTTTAATTTTTTTAAATACGTAATTTAAAAACTTAATTTAATTTTTAAGTTAAATAATTTAAAAATGGGCACATGTATTTATTTATTTATTTATTTATTTATTTATTTATTTATTTATTTATTTAATTATTTATTTATTTATTTATTTATTTATTTATTTATTTATTTACCATTTGGGATACAAACAGACGAAAAAACCCACCAAAGTATCCACTAAATTCACAGATATCCATCAAACAACAGTACAAACAATTATAAGATTATAATAGCATAAAAAATATTATAAAAGAAGTATACGTTTGAACGATATCTTAAATGAAACTAAAGATGTAGAGAATAAATCTAAACTGCTACAAATATCGTTATAAGAACGCATCATTCTGCACTCAGGAGAACGACCTGCATGGTATATTAAAAAATAGTTTGCTAATTAATTGAACACAGTCGATTTTACCATTAATAATTTTATACAGGTTAATAGCATCCGCTAATACTCTCCTGTTAGCCAAACGTATAATATTATATTCGACACAAAATCTATGAAAATTGTTGTAGTTCAAAGTTCGCCTACGCTTAAAAGAAAATTTTTTTTTAAATTTATGTTGGATCATTTCAATGCGACTAATATAATATTATATTAATAAGTTATATTAATTTTACTAAATACAAACGTGTAATATAAAAACAATATGGCTTTAGAATTAGTGAACTGTTTCGACTGCCTCATAATGAAACCCAGCATCTTAAGTGTATTAGATATCGGTTTATTAATATGGGCATCAAATAACATTTTACTATCAAAAATCACTCCAAGATCTCTAATTTCATTTTTACGATTTAAAATTAAGTCATTAATAGGATGTGTATTTAGAGTAAAAATAATTATAATGGCATTTGTCGATATTAATAAACAAATTATTGTTTTTACAAAAAATTACAAAATCGTCAAGATCGTTCTGAAGTTTTAGACAATCAGTAACATCACGAATAGGTAAAAATAGCTTAAAATCATCAGCACATCCTAACAAACTAGAATAATTAAGGCATTCTTTTATTTTATTAATATAAATTACGAACATTAAAGGCCCTAAGTGCGATCCCTGAGATACTCCTGAGGGTATCATAGTGGAATTTGACGTGAATCCGAATTTATGTAAACATTGTCCAAAATCTGAGGGCTTTTCCTAAAATTTACATACTCCAGTAGCGGAGATACAGGGTATCGCTAGCATATTTTTCTAAATAAAATAGTACGCCACTGCTTTACGGTAACAACCATGATATTTTCAGATTAGTATTTCAATTTTCTACAAATTACTGCTCTCTCTTATGTTTTTCGAAATAAGCCTGATTTTCGAGTAAAACTTAAAAACGAACTTTTGTCGTTTTCAACAAAAACACGAATAACTAATAATACGTTATTGAAAATCATCGAAAATTCAAAAGTCAGGAAAAAAGTTGGAATAAGAATAATTTTACAGAAAAACAAACAAACAACAAAATAGAAATTGTTCAAAATGATCACCGTTTTCTCTCAGGCATAAATTCATTCTTTGTCGAAAATTGAAGTTACCCTATCCAATAATAGTCCAATTAAATGGACCTTTAAATTGCAATTTTGGTCAACTTGCCTGAATTTTTTATATAAGTTAGTTTGAGGTATATAATAACAATGAGTGACAGTAATTTTTTTTCAACCCTTGGCTAGGGGTGAAAAAAGATTCAACATAACTCAAAAGGAGTAAGAGCTAGAAAAAAGTATTTTTTGAAGTTGTAAAGCATAAAATTCGACATAAAAATGGTCCATTGACTTTTTCTTGTACTATTAAAATTAACAGAATTATGGAGACTAGAAGTTAAGGGATGATTTCAGAAACTAAAAAAATCATAAGCAGAAAAATGAATAAATTTTATAATTTTTTTTCAATCTAGTCTAAAAAATATAAACTATCTTTTCAGAGAAGTAGATATATTTTTTAATTTTTTATAAAAAAGTTATAACAATTTCACAAAAACGTGATTTTTTATCTTTGTCGTAAAACAAAATTTCGAAAGCAACTTTTCATTATTTAAAAAAAACCCAAGGAAGAACTGACTTTTTTTCGTCTTTTTTCTTCTGAATTCGACACTTCGCTTCGACACGCCCATTTCTTGGGTCCAGAAGTTTCTGTTCTTATCTTATTGGCGGGAACCCTGAATGTCGGGACGCTTTGGCATAACTATGCCATGTTAATAGTTGTCTAATGGACTAAATTTACATTTGTCTAAATAATTTTGAGACTAAACTTACAAACAACCCTATACCTTCCTCTTGTGACTCCGCATAGCAATACAAAACGGATTAGTCCCTTCTCATTTAATCTATTCTTATAGCTTGGAAAATCCGCCTAAAAACCAGCTATTTTTATTATTTTCCTGACAGCATTCTAACAACTTATTCTTGGAATTCCTACGTTCTTTGGAATGCATTTTGCGCGTTATTTGAAATATCGATTTTTCTCTTCATACCTGCTCAACACATGGCCCCGACAGTTTAAGTGTACTTGTGTGTTACACGGGAACTAAAATTTAATAAATAAAATATTTGTATTTTGTTACCTTGCCTTGCATTTTCGAGACAGAAAAAATAAAACTGGATTTATACAATTTTTCATGTGAGTAAGCAAGAAAATATCAAATTTCATTCTGGTGCGACTATCTGAAAACTCTTATTTGGGACACACAGCACGCATAAACTGGTTTTCTACCTACTTATAGGGGGTATAAATTGAAAATGAAAAACAAGTTGATCTGAAACCAAAATAATAATACTTATTTTCTTATTCTCGCAATTACTTTTTACAGTGTTCGTGAAATTAATCATTTAGCAGTTATGTTCGCCGACTGAAAGATACGGACACTCATTCTCAAACTCATAATTACGAATCAGAGTGGGTTGCACGTCAAATGTTTTTATAATAGTCTTTCGCGCTGCTTTGTACACTAATCAAATGCGACGCGAGATAATTTTAAAGTGCAAAATTGCCTTCAACGTGTTATTAATAACAAATTAGTGGGCTCTTCGAGCAGTGTAAAGTTCATCATTTGGTGTTGTCTTCGCACTTCATAGGCCACGAAATATAGAATTTGACAAGACTTTTTGTTTCGGCAAGTTGAATTTATCATTATAGATGGTAAATATTATGTACAGTAACATATTAGTTTCCACAGTCATAAAAATGGGGGGAAGATTGTTTACAGGGTGGTTAATTGTATAATTTTTACGTAAATTCACGTTTTTCGCTTATAACTTTTTCCGTTCATTTCCACGAGAAAACAGTAAAGTACTTTTTTTGTCTTCAAAAGTACAAAACTAGCCCTCGAGCATCAAAAAATATTTATTAAATCAAATCACTGTCTAATAACTCACACGAAATCTGGAATCAGTAAGTTGAATAGTTACAAGTTATGGCCTTATAAACAAATTAACTAATTATTGGTCTGGACGATCCCGAGGATCTTCCACAATGATTTTTTTCATGGTAGATTTCATAATAATACATTAAAATCTATCATTTTTTTTAATTTGTCGTTCGCTTTCCCCACCCTTCCACCGCGCCACGGCTCGCCGAAAAATCAAGGACCCTCTGACTTTTAACAATATTTCTTATGCACTTAACATACTTCCACAAATAAAATATTTTTATCTGGGAAAGTACTTGGGTTGCCGGTTATGACAGTATTTTTTTTGCCGCTAGCAACCTAATTTGTTTAACAATAGGCCGTCAACTTTGACAGTCTATAGCTCCGTTGTTTTTTAACGAATCATGACGATTTTTTTTTTAACTTAAAGCTCTTTTCATAAGCTTTCCGAATATGTAATAATATATAACTATATCATGCTCGTGCGTTGTATATTTCATTTTGCAACTAAGGCTTAAAAAAAATTTACAGGTTGCAAATTTGAAATTAAAAAAAATGATAGATTTCAACGTATTATTATGAAATCTACTATGAAAAAAATGGGAAAATGATTGTGGAGAATCCTCGGGATCGTCCAGACTAATAATTAGTTAATTTGTTTATAAGGCCCATAATTTGTAAACTATTCAACTTACCGATTCCAGATTTCGTGTGAGTTATTAGACAGTGATAAGGAATGAGAGGAAGCGATGCCAAAAACGTTCTAGTAATAATAATAACGCAGTTTAGAAATGTTCAATTCAAAAGTCATAAATAAATTTCTTCTGTTTATAACTTTTGATCTAATCAATATTTTTTTACGCTCGAGGGCTAGTTTTGTAGGTCTTTTGAAGACGAATAAAAAAGTACTTTACTGTTTTCTCGTGAAAATGAACAGAAAAAAGTTATAAGCGAAAAACGTGAATTTACGTAAAAATTATACAATTAACCACTCATTTTTATGACTGTGGAAACTAATATGTCATTGTACATAATATTTAGCATCTATAGTGATAAATTCAGCTTGCCGAAACAAAAAGTCGGAAATGTTCATTTCTAGCTTATTTTCCTGGCCTATTCAGGGAAGCGCGGAAGTATTCGGCAAAATATAGTTTTAAATCCACTTTTGAGTCAGTTAATCTGCAAATTTTTATATTAATACTACAGAAACCTTCAAAATCAAAATAAAATTGTGACCTTGTATCTCTTACAGTCAATATTTGTATCAAAGCCTGTTCGGTCCAATCTCTAGTGTCTTTAAGTCCAAGACATCCCATTGTTAATAAACCAGGAATTTGTGAATAATTTTCAAGTGACACATAAAAATATTATGAATGATGTAAAATGATAACAAGGACTTGTCGAAACGTCGACTTTTTACCATAAAGAAATTTTCTCATGTTTCCAATCCAATTATTTGCATCATTTAATCAAAAATAATAAAGAGATGCAAAATTAAAATCTAAAATGTACCTCAGTTGCGAAACGACTTAAAAATTCTTATTAATTTTACGTCTTAGCCTTCGTATCCGTTCGAAAACGATGAGCTTATCGCACAGCCCATTTTTGACCGGTATCTTAGATCTTAGCCGATAACATTTGAATATACTAACAGATCATGGATATCGTCTGGCGAAAGATATTTGAACTTAGCTTTGGTCAAGGTCGGCGTTGTAATTTGTTAATTTTTTCTAATGCAGTGCTAACACCTTGGATACACAACGGAGTTAAATTTACGTGTCAAGGGGGCAATATATTGCACTTAGCACCCTTCTAAGTAATTGTCGGTCTCGCCAAAGGCAAAGGATTTAAATGCAGACGGATGCATTACCGCCAGCTACTGTAGGCTACTGATTATATCCAAAAAAACAGGATTAAAAGGAACTATGACGTTCAAGCAATTTTATTTATCGTTCAAGGGGTGACTTTAGATGAAAAAACCGCGGAGTGCTATTAAATTGGAGGGTGGAAATTGGAGATAGGGGTGAAAATGCACCCCTTTCAGTTTTTTAATTGTAGCTCGAAAACGAAGCAAAATTTCGCTATAGTTCATAGGAAAAATTAGATAGAGAATTAAATTTCCCATCGAAATGGTAAAAAATTTAAAAGGAAAATTTTATGCAAAAAATTGTTAATAAACAATTTAAAAAAGCAAAAAATTCGATTTTTTAATTTTTTTTTTTACTTTTTGTCTCTAGTTTTTTTTTGAGTAAAGATAGGTATAGGCATTGCTTCATAAAAAAGTAGATAAAATTTCCTTCAACAAAGAGGTTGTACAGTATTTTTTATGAGAAATGACTGATATGTGGCCGCTCAAACGTAGTACATTTTTCGATTTTCGTCGCATTTACCCTTATACTTTTTAATTATCATTTTTTGCTAAAAAAGGATAGAAATAAGACGTTCAAGGATTTTCATCACATGACTTGTTCGAAGGGTCATTAAAACTGAAAAATTCGCGAGGTGCTATTAAATTAGAGGGTTGAAATTGAAGATTGGGGTGAAAATGCACTTTGGCAGTTTTTTAAATATAGCACGAAAACGAAGCAAAATTTTGGTATAGTTCATAGGAAAAATGTTGTAGATTAATTGATTTTTCCATCGAAATGGCTTATTTAAAAAATTTAAAGGAAAAATTTTATGCCAAAAATCGTTAATAAACAATTTAAAAATAGTAAAAAATAAGATTTTTTGATTTTTTTAATTCTTTGACTCTAATTTTTTTTTAGTAGGCAAAGAAAATTGCTGCAAAAAAAACTAGATGAGATTCCCTTCAAAATGATGCATTTTCAAAAGTTTTTGGACTAATATTGACTGAGTTATAACCGGTAAAACTTAAATATTTTTAAGATTTTCATCGTTTTTATAATTATTATAATTCTTATTATTTTTACAACAAATTGGTTCTTTACTTAATAAAAAATTATTTCAAAAGTTTTATTTGTTAATAATAAATAAAGATTTTCACCTGTATGAAACTATGAGGGATTTTTCAAATGAAATTACAGTTAATCATATTATTATTACTTATCTAGAATATGGAGATGTTTCTTTTTTTTATAATAAAATAATTTAGCAAAAACTTGAGAATTTAAGTACAATAAAGTTGTATGATGTATGAAAATATAAGTATGTATATAATATAATATAATAATAAAATATATAAAATATAAAGTATAATATAAAATATGTATGAAAATGATGTATTATAACATTGGCCCTAAAAAAACCAATTTTTTTTATCATGTCTCTTGTGAAAATATGTTAGTTTATCATGTTTTAAGAGCCCCCACAAAAAATCAGCTCAAAAAAAAATTTTTTAGAGGTCGCTCAAAATTTTTAAAAATTACCAAAATCATGAAAAATTGAAATTTTAAATTTTTAATTTTTTTCTCGTTTATTTTATCATTTTCAAAGTTGAAAAAAATCTCGATTCTGAAAATTTCAAATCGATATTTTAATTTCTAAAGGTCACTCATAATTATTTTAACTTTAAAAGTAGTAAAATGTTTTCGAGCGACCTCTAAAAATTAATATTAACGATCTAATTCTATTTTTTATTGAATTTGATGAACAAAAGAATAGAAATAAATCACTAGACACTTACAAAATTTCTCGAGGCAAAATTTACTACCTTTATTAATTTTTTGAAATTTAAGTGTCGTGATTTATTTCTATTCTTTTATTCATCAAATTCAATAAAAAAAATGTATTAGTTCGTTGATATTTATTTTTTAGAGGTCGTTCGAAAACATAGGTACACTACTTTGAAAGTTAAAATAATTATGAGTGACCTTTAGAAATTAAAATATCGATTTGAAATTTTCAGAATCGAGATTTTTTTCAACCTAGAAAATGATAAAATAACGAGAAAAAAAATTAAAAAAAATCAATTTTTGATGATTTTGGAAATATTTAAAAATCTTGAGCGACTTCTAAAAAAATTTTTTTTGAGCTGATTTTTTGAGGGGGCTCTTAAAACATGATAAACTAACATATTTTCACAAGAGACACGAAAAAAAACAATCGTTTTTTTTGGGCCACCCTAATATACATATATAAATTTTTTCATTTATCTACATTTCTTCATTTACACTTTCAAACTGAATCTCAATAGCTTCATCTATGTCTTCAAGTACATCGTCTTCTGCAACTTCGACTTCTTGAATATTCACCCCTATCTTCAATTTCAACCCTCTAATTTAATAGCACCTCGCGGTTTTTTCCTTTTTAATGACCCTTTGAACAAGTCATGTGATTAAAATTCTTATTTTCTGCCTTTTTTGCAAAAAATGAGAATTAAAACGTATAAGTGTGAACGCGTCGAAAATCGAAAGATTGGTTAAGTTATATATCAGTCAGTTTTCATCCAAAAATACTTTACAATCTCTTGTTTTGAAGAAAATTTTATCTACTTTTTTTTCTATGAAGCAATGCATATACCTATCTCTGCTCAGAAAAAAGTTATTTGCATAAAGGTAAAAAAAATTAATTTTTTGCTTTTTTCAAATTGTTTATTAACGATTTTTTGCATAAAATTTTCCTTTTAATTTTTTTTTAAATAAACCATTTCGATGGGAAATTTAATTCTCTATCTAATTTTTCCTATGAACTATAGCGAAATTTTGCTTCGCTTTCGAGCTACAATTAAAAAAATGAAAGGGGTGCATTTTCACCCCTATCTCCAATTTCCACCCTCTAATTTAATAGCACTCAGCGGTTTTTTCATCTAAAATGACCATTTGAACGATTCATGTAATAAAATATCTTGAACGTCATAGTTCCTTTTAAAATCCTATAATCAAACTGGGATCAAACTGAAAAATGATCTTATATATTCACAAATTTTGACCCAAGATTTTTTAACTGGTCATTTTTTACCGTTCACATTCTGTATAAGACGATAAAACCACTCACAATCCCACCATTCTTTTAATGGCCCCCTAAGACCTCACCGCTGCCCCACCCATGGCTAAGGACATGCAAAAATGCAGTCGTACGATAATTACCGCATCGACATACCGTGTGTTCTTCGACTTTTTTGCATCCGAGCCAATTTCGCACAATTCCCCTTAATCCGCGACCGAACCTCGCACCGGCAGTCTTTTATTATCCACGGCCAGCGGGATTATACTGTAAATTTGAGGAAATTAATATTACACGAGAATCCGAAACCTTATCTGATGCCGCCCGTGATGGATGGATGCAAATGGAAAAAATATCCATACAATATGTGTCATACATAAAACATGCCACGTACGTTTCTTACACACTTTATAAGGACCACCGGAGTAAGGGAACTCGAAAAAATAAAAGGAACATTAATACCAGTTATTCACTTTCTGAGTTTGGTTAAAGGGCTCGGGCATTATATGGAGATTTACTGGGAAATTATTCTATTATTATTGTCTACGTTCTAAATATAGTTATAGTGCGTTTATGAATATTTCACAAGGCACATTTCGCTTCGTATGATACGATTAACAACGGTTTGGTATGGGTGAAGAGGTTATTAGTGAGTCCAATTACTAGCCATAGACCAAGCAAATTAAATTTTTACTCGAAAAAAGTCCTATCCGCTAGATTATTGTAAAATTGTCTAAAGGAACATAATACAAGACATCTCTCGTCTCGTGAGTCAAAATCTTTTATTAGCTAACTTTTCTATTTAAACAAATAAGTGAGGAAAACAGTTTTTTCACTTTGCAGGGAAAACCACCAATTTTAGCGAAAAGTGACTCACAGACAGCTTATAGGGAGTAAAATTATCTACAAAATGAGACTGGTTAAATTAAAATCGGTTAATAAACAAAAAAGTTATTGCAAAAAAACAAGAAAAGTGCCCATTTTTTCATTTGTTTATAACTATCGCATTTATTGTTAAAATTTTATAAAACCTATGACAAGTTGAGGGTTTTGTCATACTTTAAAAGTGTGCCAAAAGTGGGCGCTGTAGGTGCAATAGTTTTCGCACAATTCTATTTGTTTATAGCGGAGGCTCCAAAAGTTATGAACTTTAAGCCTCTGTACAGGCGTTAATTTTCAATCAAACATGATTCTGAAAGCGTCATTGTAATCTTAAAGACGCAATTAAGCGACCTATTAAAAAATATCACCGTTTTTTTGACATTAACATTCTCAAATTGTGCATTAAAAAACCGTGCGTTTTTCGCTTATAAACAATTTGAATAACATTGTTGCTATTTATGCTATCTCACCGAAAATAGATGCAATGGATAGCTGGCAAAAAAATACAGTTTTAAAATAAAAAAAGTACCCTCTACGACCAACAGGAGCCAAGATAAGAATTTTTTTTTAAAAAATCGTAGCGCAATTGTTTATAAATATTAAGACTTGAATTTTTCGCAAAATAAAGTTTACGACGTAAACTACGATTTCCCGTGAATTGCATTGAAAAATGTGGAAAATTAACGACTCACGAGCCCTTTAAAGAGAAGGTACTCGCTAAGTAAACTGTCCGGCGGCCGGCGGCGTGGTGGTGGGGGAAGCTCGTCCAAGCGGTCGCGCGCGCGAGAAAAGTTAAATCCAAAGTTCAAATAAGTGCGCGCTGTAAATTTTGCAATATCTCGGCTTCTATTCATCGTAGAAACTTATTTTTTTTTAAATGGGTTAGCTCGACGAAAAAATAACAATGGGCATATTTACGAATTCGTAGAATAGCCCTGAACCCCAGAAAAAATGCATCTTTTATACTTAATTTTTTTAACTTCCAAAAATGTCACAAAAATTATTTTTAAACGAAATATTAATTAAAATTTCAATTTCGGAATTATTTTACTATTATTAAATAAATAAATGAAGCTATCGTTCATTTAAAAAGTTATTTTTTTTACATATTAAGGCAAAGTAAACTTGTTTTTTCAATATTTTGTTAGCTATTTAATTACGATTTAAATGTAAAATTAAAGTAAAAATTCACAAATTATTTTCAAATTATTATTTATTGTTAAAAGATTTAAAAAAGAATAAAAAGCATTTGAATTTATTGCAAAATTCTCAAAATTAAAAAATATTAATAAAAATAATGCGGTCGATAAAATTACAATTTTAACTTCTTGAAATTTTAATATATAAAGTTTTTTTATTATATTTATTACTAATTTTATACAAAAAAATTTTTGCAACATAATCAAAATTAATTAAAAAAATATTAATCAAAACCATTTTCAATAATAGATATAATGCAATATAATACAACAATTTAAAATTTAAAATTTTTTCTATTTTTATGAGAAATAATAATTTGAAAATAATTTATGAATTTTTACTTTAATTTTACATTTAAATCGTAATTAAATAGCTAACAAAATATTGAAAAAACAAGTTTACTTTGCCTTAATATGTAAAAGAAATAACTTTTTAAATGAACGATAGCTTCATTTATTTATTTAATAATAGTAAAATAATTCCGAAATTGAAATTTTAATTAATATTTCGTTTAACAATAATTTTTGTGACATTTTTGTAAATTAAAAAAAATTAATTATAAAAGATGCATTTTTTCTGGGGTTCAGGGCTATTCTACGAATTCGTAAATATGCCCATTGTTATTTTTTCGTCGAGCTACCCCAGTTTAAAAAAAAAAAAAGTTTCTACGATGAATAGAAGCCGAGATATTGCAAAATTTACAGCGCGCACTTCCCCCACCACCACGCCGCCGGCCGCCGGACAGTTTACTTAGCGAGTACCTTCTCTTTAAAGGGCTCGTGAGTCGTTAATTTTCCACATTTTTCAATGCAATTCACGGGAAATCGTAGTTTACGTCGTAAACTTTATTTTGCGAAAAATTCAAGTCTTAATATTTATAAACAATTGCGCTACGATTTTTTAAAAAAAGATTCTTATCTTGGCTCCTGTTGGTCGTAGAGGGCACTTTTTTTATTTTAAAACTGTATTTTTTTTCCAGCTATCCATTGCACCTATTTTCGGTGAGATAGCATAAATAGCAACAATGTTATTCAAATTGTTTATAAGCGAAAAACGCACGGTTTTTTAATGCACAATTTGAGAATGTTAATGTCAAAAAAACGGTGATATTTTTTAATAGGTCGCTTAATTGCGTCTTTAAGATTACAATGACGCTTTCAGAATCATGTTTGATTGAAAATTAACGTCTGTACAGAGGCTTAAAGTTCATAACTTTTGGAGCCTCCGCTATAAACAAATAGAATTGTGCGAAAACTATTGCACCTACAGCGCCCACTTTTGGCACACTTTTAAAGTATGACAAAACCCTCAACTTGTCATAGGTTTTATAAAATTTTAACAATAAATGCGATAGTTATAAACAAATTAAAAAATGGGCACTTTTCTTGTTTTTTTGCAATAACTTTTTTGTTTATTAACCGATTTTAATTTAACCAGTCTCATTTTGTAGATAATTTTACTCCCTATAAGCTGTCTGAGAGTCACTTTTCGCTAAAATTGATGGTTTTCCCTGCAAAGTGAAAAAACTGTTTTCCTCACTTATTTGTTTAAATAGAAAAGTTAGCTAATAAAAGTTTTTGACTCACGAGACGAGAGATGTCTTGTATTATGTTCCTTTAGACAATTTTACAATAATATAGCGGATAGGACTTTTTTCGAGTTTCTCTTTTATTTTCGCTAATTTTCCTGGTGTACCAGGCTTTTTCACACATTTATGCCGTTCTCAGACTCATTAAGTATGTGAGAAATAGGATTAATAATATAAAGATTAATGCTTGTTCGTTAACGTCTGTTTCTTTTTTACAGTCTTTGATTACTACAAATTCTTCAAAAGAGATACGAACGTAAATAGAAAAAAAAAACATGATTTAAGGGGAAAAACCACATTAGGAGGTTAAAAAAATCGGATATATTGTCAGTATAAGTATTCAAGAATAAGCTGCCAAAGTTTCAAAGCGAAATTCCTATTCGTTCCGATTTTGTGAGCCTAGTACAGGGGTCGGCAAACCGCGGCTCGCGAGCCGCATGCGGCTCTTTCAAGAGACAATTGCGGCTCTTCAAGTTCCTCTAAAAATTAAAAGTTAAAGCGGACAGACAAGCAGCACATGAGTACACATAAAGACGCGTATAAACTTCCGTATCCGATTTAAATTTGAAATAAAATGTAAAAGCAGAAATAAAAATTCGTGGCTCTTTGAAATTCATGAAATTGATATTTCTATTGCAGATGGCTCTTCCGGCTTAAAAGTTTGCCAACCCCTGGCCTAGTAGGATCGTATTCGATGCAAAGTAGAGCAAAAAGTTATCGGCCTTTTATCAAAGGAAAATCGTGTCATCATTTTTAGGAGGCGTAATGAACCATTTCAAATTTAAAATGAAACTGAATGTTAAATCTGAAATACCGCTGCATAAGCGCTGTGTTCTGGTACCAGCTGTAGTCGCCCAGGTGCATCGAGTGTACGAAGTGGTCGGTTATACGTCCAATACTAATCTGGCGAGCTTGACCATAAATCAGAGAGCGCCTCCAAAAAACAAGTAAACAACAGTGGCGCGCACAGAGGTAATATGTAGGACATATGTGGAATTCAAAAAACAAATTGAATTTATAATAAATTACATTTAAAATAAATAGTTTATGGGAATAAAGGAATTTTTGTAGGAACAAGGGTGCCAGAGGTGAACTGATCCCTTCGTCCCTTCATAATGTATACAGAAATTATTCAATTTCTAAAACCCTTAAATGCGTATGGCACTGGATCGCTTGACAGGCAATGATTTATTACTTTGCATCGAATATGATCCTACTATAGTCACTTATTAAGTAAAAAAAGAACAGATGCAACCTCTAAATGATGCCTATGAGGCAGAAAAATTACCCTTATATGGTGCTGGTATCTCTGACTGATCGGTAAGCACTCTATATTACTGATAACTTTCTCAAATTTCTGGTTTTCGGAAATTTTCAAACTCGTGTTTATCGAAACATTTTTTTATTCGCGGGAACTCTATCTCAAAAAGTTATGAACTGATCGTTATGAAAATTTAGTGTGTTTCTTTATGAAATTACAAAGAACTTGAACCAACAATTAGAATTGTATCATATTTTTACGGGTGTTTTTTTATTCAAAATAAGTGAAAAAGATACTGAAAATCGATACATTTTTTCAAATACCTGTCAAAACTTTAATATTTACCATTTTTATCCGCAATGGGGTTCATATTCTTAGAAAACATATTATAAATGCAGAAAAAAACCAGTTTGCTTTCAAATCAAAATCACGACTTCCACATTTCCCATGAATAACCAACTCGAACTACGACCTTAGGTGGACAAAAGCCCACAACTTCGCCATTTTCAACACAAACGACTTGAAAAAATTTGTAAATGCAGTTAAAAATATGAATAAAATAACGTCGAAGTTTGATTAAATTCTAAATCAATTTGTCCCACTCGAAAAAATTCATGAAAAACGCCTGAAATACTGGAGATTTATTAAAATAAGTTTTTCATAAGAACAAATGTAAACACATGTAACAGATAACAAATTGTATTAATTTTTGTATTCATAATTGTAATAGAGGACGTAAAAATAAACAATTTTCATTAAGAGTCATGAGTTCCAGAAAATTAATTATTAATTAATTAAGGATTATTACGTGTTTGTAAAATTACGTAATACGATTTATAGTAAGTAGTTTATTTCTATAATATTTTAATTAAAATCCCTGAGCCCCTAATAATTATTAGTGTTGTTTTTATGCTTCTATGACAGCAGCAAACATAGTAAGATACTACGAAATATTACTTTTAATCCAAAAAATGCAAAATGTAAGTGTATTTTTCCTGTCTGTACATTTTGAAGATATCAGTAATTGCCTCTAATAATACGAACCATTCAACCATCAGTTGCGCTTTTTTACTCATATTTCTAGTTTGTTTATAATTTTTAATGTAGCAAAAATATAAAACGATAAAACTATTTCCAGCCAGTTTGACTTAAAAATGTGTGGTCTGGCAGCCGTAATAAAGATGTATCAAAACATCTTGAAGAAGGTCAATAGTTCAACATCAACACAAAGGCGTCCACATTGACCACATTTGGCTTCACTTCATCTTATATAATCAAGCAAGATAGCGTTATCGCTTTTTCTCGAATTAACCTTTTTTGAGGAATACGTCACGACCTTGAAGGATTAAGATAACTCATAGTTTACATTTTTGGCTTCCCGGATTAGCTGGTCGCTTATTGAAAACACTATCTGTTAATTTACACGTTTGTTGCATAAATAACTATCGAAAACAGGCATTTTTAACAAAATTAATTACTGATACTTGTCAATGATTTTAATCGAATTGAATGGTTTGTATCGGCCGAACTCTTCCAAAATGTCACGAAATACTGTAATTTACCCAGCAATGTTCGCTATTATTATACCTCAGATGGTCAGGGAATTATTTACTAAATAAAACCATTTTCTGATGCTATATCTGGACATTGTGTTGCAAGCTAAATTATCTACCATAACGGCATAAGGTCGCACATAACCATTTTTAGGTTATGGACATGCTAAAGCTGCCACGCAGGGAAAACAGCTGCTTAATCTTATGAACAAATGTAAAGCTTAATTTTACTATGATTTACTGCAAAAAGAAAAAAATTTTCGAAGTTTAAATTTTGAATTATATACGGCTATGCATTTTTTGCAACATCTGGTGTTCCCCGAGGTTCCGTCTTGGGACCCTTAGTATTTAATCTATTTATTAACGATATTGTTCTGCTCTACACCGACGACATGAAATTGTTCTCTGTTGTTGAAGCTGATTATCAATGTATAGCGTAATATACAAGGTGTTAACTAAAGAAGTACTCAAAATAATTAAGGCACAATTAAATAAATGTGCAAACTCGAAATACTACAGTAGATATTGAAATTGTCCCCCATTTGCTTCTATGCAACTTCATTTTTCTCGAAAATTGTACACCGAATTTCGACAAGTAGGTATACTTTTTTTTGTAGTATTCTGTAGAGTTTACAGAACCGTTTAGAAATGTAATAAATTTTGACTTTTAACATATTTTTTCTACGATTGTACCCCTTCAATTATCTGTATCGGCGACACTGCTTTTCAGAAAGAAACCGCTTGCACATTATTCTTAACGCACAGTTGATGTTTACTCGTGTACAAATGTTGACATTTTTATCTTTAGCCGATTTAAAAATAATGAAGGAAAACCATTTGGAAAGTAACAACTTCAACACACTGTATCTCGAAAATAGGGCGTCTAAGAAAAAAACTTTTCATGAACTACCCCTGTTATTTTCCCATGAGGAACTTGCACACTGGTTTATTTGAAACATAAACGGGACACCCTGTATTTAATTTTAGTACAAGCCACGAGACCGACATCCAACATTGCAGGGTTGGTACTAGTAACAAATTCCCTAAATCTTGGCGCCACCAATATTAATTATTCGTTTACAATGAGCAATGACAAACCGCTACGTCTGCGCTCGAGATAATGCGAACAGCAGAATTCAAATTTTGTATATCAGATATACTATTTAAAATCGTGAGAAATCCATATCCAGTACATATTTTTCTAATACATAATCTATATGTCGTAAAATTTGAGAAAGAACTACAAAAACATTGTTAAAATTAAATAAACATACATTACAAATTTATCGACTCGAGTTCAATAAACCAGTATAATCATTAATAACAGCCAAAATAGTATTTATACACCCAATAAGATTTATGGGCAGCTAATTAAATTAGATTAAAATAATAGAATAGTGACATAATATAAAAACAGAACTCGACATAATATAGTTTGTAAGGTTTTATTGCCCATAAAATCCGTAATACCGAATTATTTTTATTTTTTTAAGTCTCTTTCCCACTGCCACATAACGAACTATAAAAATTGTCTGCGTAGTCGTGACCATAAATATTTTTCTTTACATGAAACGAAAAAAATGAACTCAAATCAAAATCAAAACACTGACGCGATGTAGGCAAAATTTTAGGAATAATTAAAAATTTGGCAAGGATACAAGATCAACGTAATGTAAAAACCACTCGCTAAGCGAATTACATACAGGGTATTCCAAAATAAGTAAACGACTTGAAAAAGCAATCTTTAAAATGCAGAAGCATATTAATTAGCCTATCATGGCTGTTGATTCTTATCTAAACTTGTTAATCATAGCTAGGAACAATAGTAAAGTTGCTATCTTTGACTAGCTGGCTATTTCTTACACTGAGAGTCTACTTTCCTTCCTAGACTGCTTGCTTGCTTTTTTTGCAAAGGCCGACGTATAAATTCAACAGACACTGAAGAAATTTGACACATCGATGAGTAACCAAGGTTATAGAAATGGAGACGACAGTCGATTGTTCCTTAAAAATGATTTGTAAATTAACGTTTTTATGTTTACCTGTTAGCTTATAATTTATTTACACCGAGTTATTTGGCTTGAACAAATGATAGAAAAGGGGAGTTAAAAAAATAGTTATTTATTTTAATTACGCCGCCCGATAATTTAAATACTAAATTCGAAAATGACGGACTGTAAAAAAATCGGTGTGAGTGGATATTTATAATTTTACTTATTTGCGATAATATTTGAACTAAAACTGAATATTTTCACTCAAATATAGGTACTCCTTAAATAAATTCTTCACGTAAACTCGTATTTGGTGCACTTGTACCTAAATCGGAGTAAATGAGTCATTATTGAGTGACCCTACCCGTGGTTGTCGTGCGTTGTCTTTGTCTATTCCCATCGTCCCTATTAGGTCATCTCATGGCATGGCGTATGGAAAGAAATTGAGTAAAATTGAGTGAAATTTGAGTGAAATTTTTTACAGTATACTTACGTTTCTGTAACGTACAATAATGGTTATGGCAATATATTTGTCCGATTAACCAATTCTTTTAATCGAGACCTAAAATATTGTCTCTAAAATTGTGTAGAAACCACTCAACCACTGTGTCAGCTTGCTTAGTAGTTCATGACTTTAATACAATAATATTTAAATTAAAATTTAAAGAGAATATAAACCAAATCTGAGTAAAAAATTAGTCAATAATAGATAAATTTAGAGAAAAAGTCAACTCTTAATAGGTTTTACATACTCAGAATAGTCAGAAGTCACTCACTTAATAGTTAGCAGAAACTCGGGATTGAGTAAAATTCACTCATTTCTGTTGCATAGTTTCACTCATAAAATTTTGAGTGTGAATATTTCTCTCAATCGGATGTGGAAAGAAATTGATACATTATTGAGTAAAATCGAGTGAAATTGAGTCAATTTTTTTTACAGTGTATTTATTGATTGGATAAACCAATTGGGACCAAAAATTGACTAATTTTGGACAAAGAAATGAATTTGATGGTAACGAAAAATTTTAAGAATGAAAAATAGGAACATTTTCCCCATGTTGTTTCCTGGAATTTCATCAATCTCCGAAATGTTCGAATTTTGGCAATTTTTGATCAAATTTTGGGCAGTATGGAAGAGATAAAACTGCTAAAAGTATAGAGAATCAAAAAAGGAATGTCCGTGAATTTTTCCGCGTTTTTTATCAGAGGCTTTACCAATTTGGTAAAAAAATTGAAAATTTCAAAAATGGCCCATAAAATGTTGGGAAAATTCTAACGTGTTCTTTGGCCAACTCTAAGACTTTTTCGTCTCTTGAGATTTTCCAAAAAAAAAATCGACTTCTTCTAGTAAAACCGTCGCAAATTCTTATGCTACCAATTTCCGGTTCAGCCGCCATTTTGGTCCGTCAAATGACTAAATCAATGCGCACATCATGGATTCTTTAAGTCGACAGATTTTTTGCACCATTTCTATTGGTTTTAGGCACGTATTTTAGCGATAAAAATTGAAAATACGAAAAAATGCGGTGTATTTCAACTTGGAAGTCTGTTTCCGTGGTCCGACTGATTTTTTTTTCAAATTTTATGAGCATGAGCTCCACTTGAAAGAGCACCCCAAAAACATAGAATCTATTAGGTTTGATATGATTCCTTGTTCAAAACATTCGATTTTGAAGAAAAATTAATATAATCCTCACCTAAGTCCAATTTTCAAGTATATTTTATTGCAATCAAATAAAGTGTTCGTTGTTTTGATGCTCTTTGTAAATAGCCAGGCATCACAACATAAAACTTGTTTTTCGGTAAACTTTGAACAGTTTAACTACAAAATATTTAAAACCTTTTGTCGTTGTAGAAAACACAATGTTGTGGAAAGGGCGCTCTCAAGCAGTGTCAAGGCGATATTTCCCGCGGGAAGTATATAAAATAAAAACAAATATAAATTTCCCCAATTATTGTAGATTAATAACAAATTAAGCGAGTAATAGTTCCATGTTGGACATTCCTTAACAAAAACAAACAAAAATTTGAGCCATTATCACGACTAAAAGAATACGGATCATTAATTTTGTAGCATTAGAAATTAGCGCCGCTGTATCAATGTTTGTGTTAAAATTTTTTAATCAGTCTAACCTTTCCATGTCCGAAAAAATACTGTGACTGTCTATGTCGCCGGAGCGCGGATGTTTTGTCTACATTTGCTATTATGGATTTCGTGTGGTAGGTACATGGTAACTCGATAAATTTCAAAACAGTCGATGGCCTGCTATCAACTTACTGGTTGTCGTCCTTCGTGTTTGGCCACCATTTAAACATTTTTTTTGCAATAACTAAGACCCTCACCCTCACATAAAACATGTTTGAAATTAACCATCTGTCAAAGTTTGTCGTAGAGCTTGTAGAACACCCTGTATTAATGGGTTCAATCCTTCCGTAATAAACACGATAATTAAAACAAAACAAAAATGGGCCTTGCGTAATCACCCAAATAAATAAACTTAGATGTGTATTGTTTTAATAGATATTTCAAAATAAAAATATAAACACTATAGTACTGTGTTACAAATCAAATTTAATTGTTTTACAATGTGACGTTTTCAATCTAGAAACCTACGAATAGACTAAAAATTTGACAGTCGCATATAAATGCAGTCGTGGACAGAAAAGTATTTTCGATCTAAAGCACAAACATACAGAGTGTTAGAAATTTAACTGCCTTAATTTTTACAGACGATAGAATACATTAAAATAAACAAAAATACCTTAATATGGGTCCTAAACTTAACCATTTCCGAGAAAAAAAAATTATAAATCTCTCCAACTTGATGTACAAAAGTTCGATTAATTAAGGAATATTGACATAACTGCGTGCATAAAATACAATGTTTATCACTTTTTTGAACTCCGTTATGCTTAATTCTAGAAAATAATTAGCGTTGTAATTCATATCGAGCAATGCGACAACGGCGCGGCGGTTTATTAACACGAGGTACTAAAGTGTCCAGCAACCACCAATATGCAATTCAGTTGGTATCTGGATTCGAGCGTGTCGGAGTGTTTTTTGCGTACCACTATCTCCTTTTCTTGAGGTGTTTTCCAGCGAGTGCACGAAAATTGGATTCGAAGGTGTCGGTGGTGGACATTTTGAGCATATGTTGTAGATTGTTTTGTACTTGTACGTTTAAAAATTACTGAATTTTGCTTAGTTGCACCTAAATTATTTTTAATACGTATGATTATTTGGACGACGTAAATCTTTGGGTATTTAATTACATATTTTTCAAATACGTAATTTGATTAAAAGTTGAGTTCCTGTTTTAAGAGATTCATAATTACTAAAATTCGAGATAAAATTTAAGCATAACACTATCTTCGTACTACAAAATCGACACATTTTATTTTATTCATTTAAAAACTGGAAAACAATTGTCTTGAAAACTAAATGTTTCACAATAATAGTTGTTTACATTTTTTCCGTAGGACAAGACTGCAGCCTGCAGACGTGGTATGCACCAGCTGTGTAGCGTTAGGTTAGGCGCTGTTGTCACGTTGTGATGAAACTCCCCAATATTAATACTCGCTGTATTTTGAAAACTGTTAATCTTACTCCCCTGTAATATACAACTTTTTTGTTCATTTATGATTACTCTACCTCACGCTGAAGTAATGGCAGTCAAACTTGTTACACCCTGTATACGAGGTCTGTTTAGATTTGTCCATTCGTATGGCATTTGTTTAGTTGTTGCCTTACACGGCAAAGGGACATAAACTGTTTAGGTTGGAAACTTTTTATTGTCCACAGCTGTACAAATCAAAAATAAGTATCTACTTGATACTTTCTACGTTTTTATTGTTTTATATTTTTCCTTTCGCTTAATGAGTTTTCTTGCTTGGCAACATTTTAGATGTCTATAATTAAGATAACTAACACACTTTCCGTACGCCTTGAACTAGAAAACTTAAATAGGCTCATTCGTTATAAAACGTGTCCCACAAAACTTTTCCGCCAATTCTCTACCTTTTGCTTTGACAGATTTATAAAACCTGCTATGCAAAGTTTATATCCCTTAAGTAAATAATGTAAGCAAACAAGCAGTAAAGTTGCTTCTTTAATGATTCTTAACTTAATAATTTTTTGTTGAAGCAAAAGTATGGTTAAATTCTCGTCTTTAGAGTTAAGGACGTCACTGATTTTATACTCTGAAGAAGACAGAACGAAACAAGCTCACCTAAACGATCAACTAATCTTGGCAATGACTCTTCCGACTCGATTAGGATATCAACGTCTACTTATTGATTTTTTAACAAAAGATAAGAAGGCGACCATCCGAAACCAATTATTCGCTAGCGAATTAAGTCGGTTCCTAAAGTTCGCAATTAAATTTTGGTCAAAAACAGTTACGATTCGAATAAAAAACTAACGCTGATGGCCCGGAAGTGCCGAAGTGTATGTTACACTGATTTTTTGTGGGTACTTGAATTATCTTTCCTTATCAAAATAGTCTGTACGTTTTTAAATAATCAAAACAATTGAAAAAAGCATTACGTTGATTGTTTCTGGCAAACCTTCTCGATATCTAACTGTCCAATTAATTTTTATAGCTTTATATTTACTCTTATGATTACAATGTGACGAAAAATTAAAGTCCACAGGTTGCAAAATTCCAGACAAATACACAAAACAAATAAGTCACCGAAGGTATAAATACAAAATGCATCAGTCAAAGGTCAGAATTTATTTTTGTGCACGACAACCAGATATGTGACAATTGATAAAACATTTATCACTTTCTTTTTATTGTCGGAAATCTAATAATGCAAGTTATTTAAAATACATACTGTTTTAATTATTCTATTTCAACAATTTTTGTTCTCGAGATATAGATCGCCAATGTTTTTAGGCCAAGACGACTTTTACGGTCCAAAATATAAAAAACGGTTTTAGTGGTTTGTTTATTAAAAAAGTTGCCACGCCACTGCCAAATTTAGGTAAAAAATATTTGCAAAAGATACTATTGCAGAAATAAAAGAGAAATCTTTCTAAATTCATTTTCTCTTTTTTTTGGTCCATAAAAAACTGTCAAGATCTTCAATTTTAAAGACATACAGGGTGTCCCATTTAAAATAGAATTTCCCTAAGCTCTGGTAATATCAATAATACAAAAAATTTTTCTAATAAAAGTTGAACTAAATCAGTTTTAAAATGTGAAGATATAATATTATTTTCAATCATATAGGGTGTCTTATTTTACCCGGGCGCCATATTATCAAATAAAACAAACTGTATAGGTACTATTGCATTTTTCAATTTCTCGTTTATTTTAAGGCCTATATTTATAAAAGATAAGATAGGACTAAAAGGTACACTTTCGATGTTATTTGAATTAATAAAGGACAAATAGTATCAGAAAAAAAACTGTGTTAATTTTTCGGGCTTATTTAGAAATACAAACAAATCATAGATAACTAGATATTCGGAGTGATCCCTTTATGTATTTTTAGTAATAATTTAATACACAGGAAAATTAATTAGACCAAATTGTTGTAGAAATATAAAAACTGAAAATCAGTGTTTTAAAGATATGCCGGGTGTTCCATTAGAAATAATAAACTTCAGTGGCATTTCTCCGAAAATTTGACATTAAAGAAAAAAAGCGTTTAGATATTTTTTTGTATATCTTACAAAAATAGCCGTTAACCACAAATTAAATTATGCTGACACATCATTTTTGTAATTTTGGTAAAAAAGAATTGTTATGCGAACGAAGGAAAATGGATCGCAATTCCCTCAAGTTTTTCTAGTTTAAAAATTTCTTTGTTTAATTTTTTTTTCATTCTTGCAGAATTTCTAAATAAAACTTGGTGTACGAGAGAAATATTGCAACTATTAAGATAAACCATCTTGATCTACTTTCTGTCATTTGAAATTCTTAACAGTCGGACATTATAATTTTTTAAGTAGATATTGGCGTAGAATAAGGCGTAAGGCAATTTAATACACCAAGATGTTTAATTTTTGTTAAATGTTTATTATTATTTTCCAAATATCTCAAATTAGGATATCTATAATTAAATTAAACTAGATACATTTAATTAAATATATGTCTACATTAAACTGAATATGTCTAAATACACATTTTTTTTTAATGCCAATTAGGTGAGCTTAGTTTAAAATTAAAATAATAATAATAATAATAATAAACGAAGAAAGTGTCTGAAAAAAGTTGGAAAGCCAATATACAGGGTGATTCACAAATGGTGACCAAAAATGAAACCTTGTATTCTTTGGTGAATTTTAAGGAGTGTCTTTCCTATAAAGTTTTTATCTAGGATGCTTCGTTAAAAAGATACAAACTTCAAAAAATATTTTTAATTTTTTTAAATAATTTAAAAACTAGTAAGTGAAATAATTTGAAATTGGGCACATGTATTTATGTAAACTTTGTCCAAAATCTGAGGGCTTTTCCTAAAATTTACATGCTCCAGTGGCGGAGATACAGGGTATCTTTTTTAATTTATGAGTCACAGAAACGGTTAAATGAGCAAAAATGTGCCGAATTTTATGCCGATCTCTAAAAATGTCTGGCTTTTGTTCTTGTTGTGTGCGCCGTATTAAATTTTCGTCTCATTAGAAGGAAAGGGAAATACTCTTTATAGCTATGTATAATTTATGGGTTTTCATAAATAAATGACATGATGATGATGATAAAGATATTGAATATAATTATAATTTTAATAAAAAAGTCAACTAGCCACATTTGAATTTTTCTATAAATTAATTTAATATTTCTTATTTTTAATACTTTGTAACACAGCACTAATAAGATAAATTCGAGAAATCTCCTGTGTATCGAAACCCAGTTAATTTAAAAAAATCTTAACCGAAACGACCGCAGAAATAAATCGCGATCAATTTTCGCCAATTATTATTGTTTCATTCGCTTCCAAGAACCGAAAATACGCAGCCGCCTAGACTTTGCAATAACGATAAAATACAAGTTGATCCTGACTTCGACGCCAAAAACGCGTAAGAAAACAAATATGAGTAAGCGATAGCGTAACATAAATAATTTCGAAATTGTTGTAGTAGCCGGGGAGAATGCGAAATCTGGGCGGTCTATTTTCGCCGGTTTATTTGGCTTTTATAATTTTCTCGCAATTTAAATTATAGCGCTCAGCAGCGTACTAGAAAAGTCTAATAATAGAACGAATAATTATACGGATCGTGTACAGAGCAATAAAAACTGAAGAATTGAAAATCGCCAGCGCGTTATCTGATTACATCTTTTTTTTTAATAAAAAAATTACCGCATGTACCTTATTGTTTAAATAAATAAAAGAAAGTCTATGATTTTAAATACATTATTTATACATGGTGTTGCGTGTATAATCTATAAAAATTAAACTACAGCTTCCTGATGATATCTGTAATAGCGTTTTTTTTTGTAAATTAAAGTTTATTTATTCAACGACCCTGTGTTATTTATTAAAAACTTTGGAAATGTTTTTATGCGACCCGAGATGCAACCTTATAATTTAAGTCGGTATAATCTAATACTGTTACATTGTCAAAAAAATTGTGCAGTCAACTGATCTTGTAATTGTATTGAATTCATTATTCACTTAATTGTTAAATATTAAGCATCGTCCATCGACCCATCAGTGTTAAAAAGTGAAAGGTTCCAGACAAAAGTTTTTATTTTGTAATTCCACGATAGTAACAGTCAGTGTAATTTTTATAAAGTAAAAAATAAGAATAGCGTGCCGATTACATTAAAAACGAGATTATTATTTCTTACTTTACTTAATTTTTTAGTTTGTGCACAAACTAGTTTTACAATGAACCGAGCAAACAATGCATTTACTATTTCCGAACGTGTTGATATGGTGTTAGTGTATGGTGCAGCCGGAGAAAATGCGCTCGCGGCGAATAGGTTGTACCGAGAACGATGGCCACAACGTCACCCCCATGTGGAAATACAATCCTACAGTGCGTTCAGCGGTTGCGAGATATAGGAAGAGTTATTCCTCGAGGAGAAGGACGTGGTCAGCAAGTGAACCTTAATGTTGAAAATGTAGTGTTGGAAAATCTTGGCAAAGACCCTACAATTAGTAATCTGCGACTCGTACAGCAAGTAGGAACCTCATCTCGTACCGTACATCGCATCTTAAGGCGCCAGCTGTTGCACCCCTATCATCTGCAACCAGTTCAACAGATTTTACCCCCGAATTGTGATCAACGAATGCGTTTTTGCAGATGGTTTTTACGGCAATGTGCCAATCACGTAGACTTTCCTGCTTATGTTCGTGTAACAGATGAGGCGACATTTACCCATGATGAGGTGAATTTCCATAATATACACATATGGTCCGATGAAAATCCTCACGCCATTAGGGAAACTCATTTTCAACATCGGTTCTCGATGTGGGGGCTGGCATAATAGGCGATGCACTTGTGGGTCCCTACTTCTTTAAAGGACGACTAAATGGGCCAACATATGCTGACTTTTTGGAGAACCGGTTGCCTGAATTATTGGACGATGTGGCATTACAAGTTCGGGCACGCATGTTTTAGCTTCAACACAGTACTCGAGAAGTAACGACACTTTTGAACGAAATGTTTCCTCAGCGATAGATTGGATGCTTTGGTCCTGTGCCGTGGCCACCTCGGTCACCCGATCTAACTCCAATTGACTTTTATCTTTGAAGTCACTTCAAGTCATTGGTTTACAATACTCCAATTGATACGATGGAAGAATTGCGAAACCGTATACTTGAAGCTGCTGAAAAAATTAGGGGAATACCTAGAATTTGGGAAAATATTCGCCAAAATTGGGTGCGCCTGTATCCGCGCTAATGGGGATCAATTTCAACATTTTCTCTAGAAATGGTAAGTTTTATTTCATTTTGTTCCATTCGTTTTAATGGAGTTTGTTTAGTGCACGCAGTTGGCAACTACAGATGCTTACTGATGTGGTTTTGTTTGCGAACTCTTGCAGTAACAACAATGCATTTAAGACAGTAAAAACTATTAATTATTATAATAAGAAAATATCAGTTTTTTTTTAATATCTATTTTTCTTAGTTTGTACTTTTGCATTGAAAAATTAAAATATAAGATCTTTCTATTACAAATATCGTTAGGAAGCTGTAGTTTATTTTTTTAGATTATACACGCCACACCCTGTATAGGGTATTCCCAATAGCACACAACAAACTCCACAGAATAGGAAAAAAATTAGATACAGGGTGTTCAAGTTTAACAGAAACACATCTGAAGATGTTGGAAGTAGAGAAAGATAAAACTATCTAATAATCTACCCAGTAAATGGCAAAGCTGTCAGCCAGAGGGAGCAAAAAAATTTCGGCGTTACTGACCTTCCTAGTTTAATCTAAAAGGTCATTGCAGGAGAAATTTCTAAGTATCTGAAGAATAGCAAAGTGCACAGCCCGCAAGAAGAATAAAATTTCTACCGCAATGACATTTGTGGACATCTGATATTGTATTGTATTGAAAATATACATTATATTGTATTGAAAATATACATCTAGCAAAAAATTCCTATTTTTGTTAAATATGCTTTTATTTGTGAGACGAATACTGGTCGTGATGTTTTAAATTCAATCAACTTCTTGATATTATTTTAAGTTTAAACAATTAAAAACTCGAAAATTACGTATTTTTGGAATAAAATAAAAGAACTTTTTCTAGAAAAAACTCGAGGAATCAAATTCCCTTATTCAATTTCCAAAATAATCAGTGCTTTCAGAATTCTGGGGTTCTTGTTAAAGGTACCTTCCAATATCTCCGCTACTGATTGGCACATATCAGTTCAATGGACTTTTGCCTTGAATTTGCTTGACTCAACACCAAGGTTTATCGGGTAAATGGTGTCATTTAAATTTATAAAGGTATTTTATCCTCTACTTAGCCTCGCTCTTTGGTAATAGTACTATATTGCGACATATTTTCTGTAAACATATTAATATTTTCATTCGGAAACTGAGTACGGTCCTGTTAAACTTCGCGCCGCACTAAGCCTAGTAATTATTTTCTTTATCGGCTTTTTTATTATTCGTCTCAAAACAAAAATAAAAATTTGTCAGTTTTTCGAGAAGTAATCTTAAGATTGGCATTTTACAGACAAGAAATCATACTTAATCTATGAAAAGGTTGAGATACAAAGATTCTTTTAATTTTTCGCAGTGAAAAATCACGGTAAACATGGGCGCCCATGTAAACATCGAAATTTGGTAAAAAATACTCAATAATTACACAAAAAAAAAAATATTTTTTTTCGAGTCTGTAGGTCATACTATGTCTACAATATGTTTTCGGGATCGCTGAATCCGGATCCGTCAATTTCAAAAATATAATGCCAAGTGTAACTTGTTTAATTAAAATAAATTCACTGAAAATTACGCATGAAAACGCCCCCTTAAGAGACCGGTTAAATTACAGCAAAATTGCAGAATTTTACGACAAATAACAAACAAGTCGGAGAAATTTTATCTCTTTCATTTTAAAACTATCGACGAAAAAATTTGATTATTTTAAATTTAGCGTATTCTTCTGAACACGATGAGACGATTTACTTTTTTGTTTTCCAACTATTGCTCTTTAACAGTTCTGTTAGATTTTTATTAGCGATGTCAAAATATTGAAAAATAAAAATGCAATTTTCACATGAATATGATTCAAACTTATTAATTAATTTCAAGAATATCTCGCTTTGTGACAGAGTACATTAGTAAAGTTTGGGTAAACATTTTATTACACTCTGTATACGGTTTAAGAAATTTTCCAATAAATTGGTTCTGAAAGAAAACTGACCCGATTTTTTACCAGGATGAATTATAGATCAACCTGTTTTAATTTATAAGATGTGTGTTTACGTCAAATTCCGCGAAGAGAAATAAATTTTGTGAGCTGCCTACCTCAAATATTTAAAATTATAATACTACTACATTTATCTCCATATTTACTAGCTCTGTAACCCAGCACGATAGCCGTCGTGGTAGTGAATTCAATGTCAGAATTTTACCGCCCGGAACATTAATATTTATGATAATTCTCGATGTTAGTACCCGTATTTGTGGCGGGTTGTCAATTCGTAAAACAAATAAACTCCGCCGCAGACAACGTTTCTGTTGATATATTGCAGAAACGGTGTGTTGTTAACCGATTAAAATTGACATTTAATTTCTTGTTGACACCGTCACAAGGTATAAACTTATAACTTAAAAAAAATGATGATTAAGTTCGAAAAAATCTTCTCAATTTAATGAATTGTACGGGTGAGTCAACGCTGCGGCAAAGTTGATTTATCGCTAGAATATAATTGAGGCAAAATATTTCGAAATAGGTTCGAGTGGAGGGGGGCAAGAAATGAACATTTTAAAAATAATTTTATTCATACAGGGTGATTCGTTTTCGGAGGGCTGACCAAAGTTATGGAATACCCTATATTTGAGTGGATATTTATATTTTACATGGAATTATGCAACTTTTTCGTAATAGGTACTGTGTCAAAAATTTGCCGTTTCCGAGATATTAATATTTTAATATAATAAACGACACTTTCGGCGTTACACTTGATCGTAGCTGATATACTTGATTTTTGAGATACAATCTAAACAATCGTCACACATATTGTACTAGTTTCACCGTAAATTCTGAAGTGGTCACAGTTTATAAATGTCATACAGGGTGTTCACAAGATCGTACCAAATGTTATCTTTTTCAAAGGCAAAACTTTGTTTTTTTTTAAATGGAACACCCTGTATTTTTTAACGGGATATAAAAGAGCTTCTCAAAATCTACAGTAGTAAAATAAGTTACGTATGAAACAGTTCTTAAGGGTGGCTTTTTCTACCCCTTACAACCGTAGAGGAAAATCAACAAATTGTTTTCTGAGTGCCTCTAGCAGAACATTTTTGAGTAGATTGAAAAAAAATATATAGAATTCATTCATTTTTCTGCTTGTTATTTTTTAAATTTCTGAAATCATCCCTTAACTTCTAGCCTCCCTAACTCTGTTAATTTTAATAGTATGTAAGTACAAGAAAAGTCAATTTTATGTAGAGTTTTATGCCCTAAACTTTTATAAGATTTTTTTTCTAACTCTTACCCTTTTTGAGTTATCTTGAAAAACCCCTTTATTTTATCTTTTTTCATCCCTGACCGGGGGTTGAAAAAAAATTACTGTCACTTATTGTTATTATACAGGATGGCCAAATGAAAACGAAACAGAGCCATTTTCAGGAACTGCGTCAAGATTGTAGAAAAACGCTCAGACCCGTCGATTTTAGATTAAAGGAGGACATTCTTTGCTGGTATTTTTGACTCCGCCACTTTCACCCCCAAGCAAGGGTAAGCATCGCCCCAAAATATTTAAATGGCATTGGGGGTTGAGTAATATTTCTTTTGAAAGCTCTTACAATTCTCTTAACAACAGACTTTAAATTTTATAATTCCGCCCAATACTTTGAAAAAAATTTACATTTTAAAATTTAAATTATGTTTAGTTGCTTACTTACTACTTAGTTGATTAAATGTTCAAACTGATGACCGCCCGCTTCCATA
>NW_019417201.1:977866-1006967 GCF_000390285.2 Anoplophora glabripennis | reverse complement strand
CAATGTAACGCAAGAAATACTAAATTTATACCATTGGCGTACTTAACTCGAATGACTGACATTTTTACCGTTACTAATTGTTTGTACATAAGTTTCAACTTTAAAATCAAAATTCTTAATAAGTATTGGGCGGAATTATAAAATTTAAAGTCTGTTGTAAAGAGAATTGTAAGAGCTTTCAAAATAAATATTACTCAACCCCCAATGCCATTTAAATATTTTGGGGTGATGCTTACCCTTGCTTGAGGGTGAAAGTGGCGGAGTCAAAAATACCAGCAAAGAAGGTCCCCCTTTAATCTGAAATCGACGGGTCTGAGCGTTTTTCTACAATCTTGACGCAGTTCCTGAAATTGGCTCTGGTTCTTTTTCATTTGGCCACCCTGTATGTATACCTCAAACTAACTTATATCAAAAATTCCGGCAATTTAATCAAAATTGCAATTTAAAGGCCCATTTAATTGGACTAATGTTTAAATATTTGATTTGTTTAAAAAATATCTTGAAAAAAACTATTTTCATCGTCTCAATTTTAAGGATATATTAGAAATAAACTAATTCATTTGAAAAAAAAAACATAAATCTTTATCTGCACACATTTTTATCCTTGTTTCCTTGAAGATCGATGTTAAAATTAAAAATAACTACATACCATTAAACTGCTACTATTCTCGTCTAGATATAAAAAGTAGATTTACGATTTTTTGCTAAACGGATCGTCCGATTCGATTTCGCCACTGTACGTACGCAAAAAACTGCTGAATAATTTAATCAGGTTAAAGACCCACAATATTGTTGAAATAGAAATTTAATACATTAACAGCTAAAGAAAGCGTTTGTTGAAGTAGGTACAAATTTAAAATTACCCGGCGCCTAAAATTTATTTAGAAAAAATACCTAATAATACTTCTTTCTCTGCCTGTAATCCGAGTAATCTAAATGCATAAAATGAATCGAGTTTTCCCCGCACAAAAACTATCGTAAAACTTCAAAGAAATCATAATTTTAATGCAAAGCAGTCGGTGAAATCTAGTGGGCGGGAATCGTGAGTATAATGGCAATTTTTACACAGACGCTAAAACGTTTAAAAAAATAGATACACAATTCTTACGTACAACGTAGACGTTAGCTCAATTAAAAAAGGATCAATGTATGCATAAAAAAAACAAGAAAATTGCGATACCTACACGTCTGGGTCTGGGGCAAAATGATGGGCGGTGTTATATAAGCAAACACTTTAATAAAATGATTTAAATGGGCATTACATATTCTTTGTTACATACAAGTAGGTGGATGTAGACAGTACATTAGTCTAAACGGTTAACTAATGATTTATGCATGGATGTCCCATTTACAAAAATTACTTAACCTCATTTCCAGGACAATCGAACAAAAGTTTAAAAACTCACCGGTAACAAGAAAATCCAAACGTGGGAAGGAGATCGATGCAACATAAGGTCGTGGGACGTTATTTTTCTCCGGTTTTAATTCAAAAAAACGTCGAAAAATAACTATATAGTTTCGTAATAGGAGCGAATACGAACACGTTGCGCGACCGCCTGAACGAAGCAACGCGCAGGCTACCTAGATCTCGGCGCGGTACAAACTGACGGCGCTAGCAAAACTCCAAGCCTTCCAAGCGACTTGATTAAACTTGTGCTTTCTTCGATTACGTTCCCACCACGAGTATTAATACTATGCTTTCCGCTGTAGCTTGCAAGCATGTTGCTAGTGTTGTCTTTTTTATTTTTAGTTTTTTCACTACTTACCGATGTAAAAAAATGGCACATCTGGAGAGCGCTAGTAGAAAAAAAATTATATAACATACTTAAGGAGGACTCTCCGTACATTCTTTGAGGGCGCATTTTTATTATGTTCTGAGATGGGAACGCAAATGTTTATTACTTTTTTAATTTACTTCCTATGAAAAAATACTGCAGTTAATTTTCAATTATTAGTCCAGGAAAATAAGGACTGTCCTCAAATCTACACTTATACAGGGTGTCCGGTAAGTACCTCCTAATCTCTCGCGAGTGTATAGGGGAGGTCAAAATAAAACTAGTCCTTCCTATAATTTTTTTTCCTAATGTGCCCCCTAACGGAGTTATGGGGGTTCAAAGGGGTACCTAGAAATTAACGTTTAGGGTTGTAACTTTGAAACCACCCTGTATATTTTAATAAAATTTTCGTACGTTTTATTAGACATGGAGCTCTACGATTTGATGCTAAAAATCAACTTTTTGCTATTATCAGGTGTCCAGAAACGGACTGGCCCTATCACAATTTTTCTCAAACTTTTGACAGAAGTAATTTTATCAAACTGAAAATATTATTATTAGATACTCTGAAGGTTTTTCTTTAAAAATGGTACTCTTTATTTATTTCGAAAAAATGAACGGTTTGCGAGATAAATCGGTTTTGAAAAAAATTGGTAACAAATACAACAACAATTAAAATTTATTTTTTTTACATATTATTTCATGCATTTAATTTCTTTAACTTTATCAAGTCCAGAAATCTTTGAACGGGTTGGCTATACTTTATGAGCAAGTAGTGACCAATTAAAAATAACATTTGAAAAATAACTTACTTACAAGACATGCAACAAAGAACATTCAACAATGAACAAAGGTACCTAAATGTTACTTCGGTAGATGTTCAAAATGAGCACCCCGTACTTCAATGCACTTTCTAATCCTACGAATGTTTTCCCGGTGCACTTGAAATAATATTCCGTGATTATTGCGGAGATGGTCACAGTTCTGTGTTAGCCTCAGCAGAAGTTCCTCTCTACTATTTACGGGTGTTGAATAAACGTTATTTTTTAAATGACCCCACAGAAAAAAGTCTAATGGGTTTAGGTCGGGCGACCTAGGTGGCCATAATACAGGTCCGCCTCGACCTATCCATCGATCACCAAAAACATTCGTCAGATGTTGACGTACTAAACGATCAAAGTGGGGTGGTGCACCGTCATGCATGTACCACATTTCAGTTCTTATTTGAAGGGGCACTTCTTCTAACAAAATATTTAGATTTTCCTCTAAAAATTGCAAATAAAGAGCACCATTAAGTCTTTGCTCCAGAATAAATGGACCAATCAAATGATTCCCGATAATGCCAGCCCACACATTCACCATAAACCTTTGTTGGTAGCGAGTTTGAACTAAAGCGTGAGGGTTTTCTTCATCCCAGACATGTAGATTATGCGAATTAATTATGCCGTCTCTTGTAAAACCTGCTTCATCGGTGAACAAAATAGATGTACCAAAATTATGATTCCGAATATGATGCTGTAAAAACCAATTGGCGTATTGAAGTCTTTTTGGATAATCATCTGGAGACATAGCATGTACTTTTTGGATGTGGTACGGGTAAAGCAATTGTTCTTTCAGAGTTTCATGTACAGCCCATTTTGTAACATTGTTTTGCGCCGCAAGCTTCCTTATGCTATTTGAAGGATTATTAGCAACGTCTTCCAATATTTGTTCCTCTACATGAGGGTCTCGTACTCTCCTCGGGGCTCCTGCTCCACCACGGCGTGGCAAAAAGCTTCCTAAATAAAGGATTCGGAAGAAATTAGTTTCACTAACGTTTTTCACTATTTTTTTTTACCTGTTTCTCTTAAACTACGATCAACTCTTTCAAAAGTTTTTGGACTCGGCAAATGTCGACCCGGAAACCTTTCCTCATAAAGTCTTCTTGCCTCCACGGAGTTGCATAATGCTTCCCCATAAATTAGGTGCATATCAGCATATTCTGCACAGGAATATTCTTCCATTTTTAAATGTTATTTCTAACGGCTTAAAACGAATACCACAATAAAATTGAATTTTTATTCTGTCACGCGCCTTTGACAAGTACTTTAAAATCAACAGGGTCTAACAACGAAAACAATAGAAAAGAACTCCATGGAGACAAGAGCAATAATAATTTGTAGATGTATTTTGGTCATAGATGTTGATTTTACAAGAAACGGCATTATTCATTCCCTTAATTCACCACCAGTAAATGTTTATGGTGAATCTGTAGGCTGGCACTAGCGGGAATGATTTTATTGTAAAAAAATAAATTTTAATTGTTGTTGTATTTGTTACCAATTTTTTTCAAAACCGATTTATCTCGCAAACCGTTCATTTTTTCGAAATAAATAAAGAGTACCATTTTTAAAGAAAAACCTTCAGAGTATCTAATAATAATATTTTCAGTTTGATAAAATTACTTCTGTCAAAATTTTGAGAAAAATTGTGATAGGGCCAGTCCGTTTCTGGACACCTGATAATAGCAAAAAGTTGATTTTAGCATCAAATCGTAGAGCTCCATGTGTAATACAACGTACGAAAATTTTATTAAAATATACAGGGTGGTTTCAAAGTTATAACCCTAAACGTTAATTTCTAGGTACCCCTTTGACCCTCCATAACTCCGTTAGGGGGCACATTAGGAAAAAAAAATATAGGAAGGACTAGTTTTATTTTGACTTTCCCTATACACTCCCGAGAGATTAGGAGGTACTTACCGGACACCCTGTATATACCACCTCGCTCATTTTTTCCTTATTTTCCTGGACTGATAATTGAAAATTATCCGTAGCATATCTCATATATTTTTTTATAGAAAAGTGTAGTCATAAAACATATGACCACCAGCGACATAAAGCGTTTTGAGATATAGATATGCATAACAGGGCGTACCAAAATGAATATCGGTGTTTTAAAGCTTTGTAGAATTTATAACAGTGACTTTATCATTACAAATTATACATCAAATGAACGAGCAACTCAAACAGTTTGTCCTACAAGTGTTCAATGTGAGCACCCTCCGTCACAAGGCACACATCGAGTCGATGGCCGAGTTCGTCTCAAACCTTGCTGAGTGTGTCTGGAGTAATTGATGCAACTGCAGCTTCAATCCTGTCGTAGGTCGTTTGGGTTAGCTGGTAGTGGAGGCACATACACCCGATCCTTTACAAACCCCCAAAGGTAAAAATCGCATGGCGTCAGATCTGGTGAACGTGAAGGCCATACGAAACAAGCTCTTCATATGGCCCCTTACGGCCAATCCACCTGTCGGGAACAATGTTGTTTAACCAATCGCGTACGAAGGCATGCCAATGAAGCGGCGCACCATCCTGCTGCCAAATAAAGTTCTCTGGTTCAGCTTCGTGTAATTGAGGAAAGAGCCATTGTTGTAGCACATCAAGATCTAATTTTCGTCAATTTATTCGTGAAGTTCAGAAGTACCAACCCAACAGATTTCCAACCTCAGATCAGTAATGAGGTTATGTTATTGGAATATGTAGATAAATGTGTGGCGTCGTACTAGTTTTGCATTGTTTTTACTGATTTGTTACTTACAAAAACTAGTATTTATATAATATGTGTCGAAACGGTACCGCTGTTGTATCACTACAATTATGAGTGGAAAGGTGACATTTTTGAAATTTATTTGCTTGTTTCATTCGTTGGTAGAACAGATTCACGCGTCAAAAAACTTGACAAAGTCTGTAGCAGTGTAAAACCACACTGTTTACCAATAAATTCGTGAATTAATTCATGAAGAACATCGTCAATTTATTCATGAATAAATTGTCAATATGAAACAGCTATAATGGAAGACGGAGGAACCAGAGCATGCGCACGAATACTTGTAGGACAAACTGTTTGAGTTACTCGTTCATTTGATGTATACTTTGTAATTGTAAGTTAACAACCTCTACAAAGCTTTAAAACCCCGATATTCATTTTGGTACGCCCTGTTATTATGTATGTATGTTAATAATCCGAGCGAACTAGACCAAACACATGCCTGTTTCGAAAATCTGGCCTACGTCGAATTTTATGGGCTTAAAATTAAGTAAAAAATACACAGATTAAAAGCCTAAATTTAAAACGAAAAAAAATTGCTCTTTTTTCAGTTTTTCGCTTATATCTCCGAAAATAAGCCTCTAATCGACATGAGGTATACATATCGACTTTTGTTCCTAAGGAAATTTGCTACGAGGATAGGCTGTCCTCGAACGATTCCATCTACCCCCATCGGGCTATGGCGAGATATAAGGAGGGAGAAAACGAATTAAGCCGGTCGCGGTCCCGTCGCATCACGGACCGTTCTGGGCTGAGCTGATCGCGGTCTTTTACAAAATCAGTCGCATTTGGCAATCACGTACAATCCTTCTCGCGCTCTCCTTTAAATAATTGCTTTATTGTTTTAATAGTTAAGGAAAAGAGTTATATGGAAGGGGTATTCTTATTGGCTCTTCTAGGGTCTCCCGAGATTCTTTGGAAAAGATCGGTGACGGTGGAGAACGCGATGCGAGCGAGACGAGCTCGTAATGTTTAGTGCGAATGCATACATTAGAAAACATGGGAACTCCACCGCGCGCGATCGAGACTAGTATGGTCCGCGATGCGATGGGACCGCGATCGCCTAAAGCATTCCCTCCTTAACAGAGCAATTCTTTTAGTCTAGGGAACCAAGAACCAAGGGTTTCCCCTCTGAATTCTTTCGGATAGAACCGATTGACGTGAAGCTTGGACTGTAAGTAGAAAATAGCTCAAGAAACAAAAGTTATATAGTGCCAATGAGCGCTTTTGCTCGGGGGGTGAAAAATTAAATATTGAAAAAAAAAAAACAGGAATCGATAAAACAACCAATTTTAAGCAAAAAGCATCTTATGAACATTTTTCGATAAGTTATTGGTGATTGAAAATGTACATTCTTTATTTAAAAAAAGACGTTTTTCAGCAGTTTTTCTCGAATAACTCGAAAAATAGACATTCTATGAAAAAAAAAATATCTTGAAGATGAAGCTTATAGAAAAAGAAAAAGATTGATTTTTTTTTCATTTATGTAGGTGCTGAGATACGGCTGGTTGAAGATAATTTCATGTCCGCCAGATACTAAATTGGAAGCATTTAATGCAAAATAACTAAAAAAAAATATCTTTTTCAAGAAAAATACACAGAACATTTATTAAAGTTCTTTAAAAATTCTTTAAAATAAACTTGACTTGTCATTAGCATAAAAATTAACAGTTATGATCTAAATAAAATTGTTAATTCACTTTTTCGAGAAAAAAAATCAGCACAAAAACTGATGAATTTTTCACAAGATTTAAAATTAAACGTACCTAATCCTTCTAAAATTTACATTTTTAATGTGCTAACAATATATTATACAAGTTTAAGCGGTTTAGAATTCATTATTTGAAAATATTACGTTCTGATTGAAAAAAAAAAATCCAAAAAAATAACATAATTTTGAAAATAACTAAAAATAAAAAAGATACGAAAAATGTTTAAGAGTACAAAATTTCAGGTTTTTTTTTCAAATAATATTTCATTTCTTTTTATTTGTGTAGAATAAAAATTAACAGAGATGACGCTGCTAGTTTGCAGTTGAAGCCGAATGTCATATTTTTCAAACCATTTAACTTAAAAAATCTCAAAAATAACGCGTTAAAAAATATTCAATTTTACAGTACTTTTAGCTGTCGAAATTTTCCGTAAAATCGTTTTTGGATCGTCTTAATAACTTTAAAATTAAATTAAAAAGTTATCGTTAAAATACCTTACCGCTTCAATTTTCGGAGCATATCATTATTTTGGTTATCAACAACTTTGGAGCATTCTATATACATAGAATACCTTCACTTTTCCCTTTAATCTTTTAATAATTCTACTTATCAACTTCAAATGTATAAAATTGTTTTTATTTGAAAAATGAATGATTTTTAAGAAACCCAGTGATTTGATAAACACTAGGGCAGTATGATTCATTTTAAATAATTTAAAACCCATTTTTTTTAATTTTGTCATTGGTGGTGTATTATAAATGGGTAAAAGAATTTAATTTATCCTGTTTGTCCTATCAAATCATTTCAATATGTCAAAAACTATTTTTTTTAAAATATTTTGTTATTAGGGGTAGTTTTTAAGGGTTGAAATATTGTAATAAATTATTATTAATACCATAAACTATTGAAAAGATATCTATAATGTATGTACGTGCTATAAAAATATTTTAAGGTCAAATAAACTATTAATTTTATATTTTATCATTAAGGGTGATTTCTAAGGGTTGAAACTTTATAAAAATAACGTAAATTATAACCCACAATATAAAACAATATTTATATATTAAGATATGATTTTAGTCTATATAACACCTATTTTTATATTTACTCAGTTTTTTAGCATAAGGAGTGGTTTTCATCCCCTAAAAACAAGAAGTCCATATTAAGCATATATAACATTTCATTTACAAGGTGAAATAAGCTTAATTCCAAATTTTCATAAAAATCCGATGTATCCGAAAATATTCGGAGGTATTACCCTATTTCGTTCCCTGGACTATTTTAAATCCGCTAACATCATGTATGTAACGAGCATTCAAATAAAAACGTGGTCAAGTTGGTTCTGAAAATTTGGACGTAGGGCGTAGCGTATAGCAAATGAACTTAAACGTCAACTGTCAAAGCGCTATATCGCCGCTATCAATTTGAATATTTTCGTTTTAAAAAGCGTTTAAAATGGTGTTTTCTCAAGAACAAAGAGTGTTTATCATAGAGTCCTACTTTAGAAATGGACGCAAGATTGATGGAATATGGAAGTATTCTATTGAGGAATGTTTCATAGAATTTCAAAATCAATTTCCCGGCGTTGTTGAGTACAAAATTTTTCAAAGTGCAGTTCAGCGTTGTGTTAATGTTTTTCGTGAAACGGGCAGTGTAACAAGAAAAGAAGGAAGCGGCCGACCTAAAAAGCGGACTGAAGAATTAAAAGAAAATGTCCAACAAATAATGGAAAATGCGCCAAGAACTTCTGTACGTGTTTTATCACAAATGGTGGGAGTATCAGTCGGTACCTGCCACACAGTGTTAAAAAAAGATTTGCGTTTGTTCTCCTATCGTTTAACTTGTCAGCAAGAACTTCATGAAGTTGATTTTCCGCGACGGGCTGTATTTTGTGAATGGTTTTTAAACAACTACGGTGAACTTCATAATATCACCTTTTTTTCTGATGAAGCCTGGTTTCATTTAAGTGGTTACGTAAACTCACAGAATATGAGAATGTGGTCTTCTGAAAAACCAGATAACTTTTTTGTCGAGGGCCCTCTACACGCTCAAAAAATTGGAGTTTGGTGTGCTCTCAATCGAAGGAGGATTTATGGACCTATTTTTTTTAATGGTACTCTTACTGCGCAAAGGTATAGAGAAGAAATTATCGCTCCTTTTGTTAACCAGCTGGAAGAAAACGAAATTACAAACTTTTACTTTCAACAAGATGGCGCAAGGGCACATACGGCAGGCGAGACGATGAATATGTTGAGGGAAGTTTTCCAAAATCGACTAATAAGTCTCAATGCTGAACATGAATTTCCACCGAGGTCATGTGATATTACGCCGTGTGATTTCTTTTTGTGGCCTTACCTTAAAAACACTATTTTTGAACTGCCTATTCCTGATTTAAACCATCTGCAGGCTCGACTTATAGACAAGATTCGTGAAATTAACAATACCCCGAGCATCTTAGAAAATGTCTTTAATTCTTTGAGGAACAGGTGTGAAAAGTGCTTGGAACAAGGAGGGGGACACTTTCAGCAGCTGCTTTAATTTATTGTTATAACAAGGAGGGGGACACTTTCCGCAGCTCCTTTAATTGTTTGTTATTGTTATCACGATTATTCTTTAAAATAAAGTTATATAGTCATTAACGTTATTGAAACTGACAGCTGCTATACAGCTCGTTGAGAAATGAGGTTAAGTTGGTCGCTATAAGCTACTCCCTACGTCCAATGTGTCAGAGCCAACTTCGACCACGTTTTTATTTGAACGCTCGTTATATATAATATCTCGCGTTTTTTTTACGAAAAACCGCCAATATCTCAATGAAGATTCATTTTTTCGAAAAAAAGTTTCAACTAAAAATTATTCAAAATTAAATTTTCCACAAAATTATTTCTATGGAAAATTTCGATTTATCCAATAGTTTTCCCGTATATTTTTTAAATGAAGTACAGACATATAAAAATTAATATTTTAGAGGTAAAATAATGGTCAATTCATTTTTAAATAACAAAGGGGAATTAGAAAACGAAAATTGCACCGTATCATTTTATATAGTTTCGAGCAATGTTCCCTCCAATTTTTTCGCTGACAGCACGGTACAAAAGTATATGGAAACAAAAACGTTCAAAACGTATATAAAAGTATGCAAATGGACAAAATTTATTAATCTGGTTCCGGATGAGGCAGTACAGTATCGGGGGTCATGCTTGCAAAAGTGTAATAAAATTTCCAGGGTCGTATTTAAAAAAATGAAGTTGATGATGGTCCTGGAGAGACGAAACGTTACATATAAAAATTGATTATGCCATTCGATAGAGGGCAAATAGTTGCTTTCAGAAAGTGTTTCTCTTTTTTCAATACCACCCCAAACAAAGCTGAAATGAAACAAAAACGAATTTCCAAAATTTCGTTTTTTTTTCAAATATTTCGAAAACTAATCATGTTAGCCTTGATTTTTTAGATGCATTATGTTGGTTCTTTGATTATGCAACTTTGCCCCCATTTAAGCTACTTCGTATCTCCTACCGTTTCCGAGGTCCCTGTAGTGAGAAGCGAATTTGTAACAGCCTGTATATCTCAAAACACGGTATATTGCGTGTGTGACATATCTTTTCTGACTACACTTTTCTATAAAAAAACTCGTTTATTCCGTCTTTTTATGTCTAACTTTCCTGGACTATTATTAGGTGCTGAGATGAGATCGCAAATGCTTAGTACTTTTTTAATTTACTTCCTATGAAGAAATGCTACAGTTAATTTTCAATTATATTAAGTTATTCCGAGCATCATAGGCGCCGGCTTTTGAAATTCGTAGGGGACGCTCCGCTAAATTCATATGCTACATAGCCCAGATATTTCATGTTTGCATTTTACACGAATTCAAATCTATCATGTATATAACTTTGTGTGGGAGTCATATTTATACAGAGGTTACGTTTTACCCTTAGAAACACGTACCAATAGTATATTTTTTTTCAAATCCCGTCGTGAAAACTTTTTTTTTAATCTTTATTTAGTAATTTTCATATCTCGTCGCTGGACAAGCTAGTGTGACCTCGAACAACCGAGCGCGTGCATGTACTGGGCTATGCATTGTTGTCAAATGTCATTTAAAGAAAAGGTTATTAAAAAGCAAATGGTACTCACACGTTGAATACAGCTGTTCGTTAATTATTATCTACAGCCTTGCTTATAAAATCAATTAAATATTTTGTTGGGCAAATAATAAATTTGCAAATTATTTTTTTCTTTTGGTATAATAATACCTAAGTAAATAAATGGTAGTAAAATACGGAATAAAATAGTATTGTTTCCGCCCATAAAATGTAAAACAATCAAGTCGATAAAATAATAGTTATAATTAATTATTATTTTATTGATACAACACGAAATTTTCTCTATATATAAAAGAACTTACTTTTATTTTGTGATATTTGTTATGAATATTTTTTAGTTTACCATTAATGACAAATTATTTTATTTTTAAAAATAGTTTTTCGGTTTCACACCATACGTTCATTGTATAAACGCAATACGCATCCAACAAGTAGTTTTAGCGTGATACAAGAAGACCCAATGGGGGGTGAAGCCCCTCAGCCCTCCATAGTCGGTGCCTATGCTAAGCAACCATTGTAAGTATCACTGCAACAGTGCAACTATGTAAGTGTATAATACCAGAGTAGAAACTAAGTTACATGAAGCAGGATGCTGGATAATGCGTAAAATTGGAGAGAATTGAAAACTGTATTTTGTGTCTAAAAGGCGAAATAAGAAGATATAGTAAAAGTACAAAAACGCATAGGAAATTATATCAAGTCCAATTTGACGGTTTGGGCTTACAAAATAGGGCCTCCCTCCTATAAGAGCTATTGCAAAACAGTAATATATTGTACCTTCTTCCACATAAAACATTGTTGCATTGTTAATCTTTCTGATTTTGGCTTAAATAAATGAATGTATAGATTTGCGAGTATTATTTTTTATAAGAAGTAATTTCCATTTAATTTCATTTCAAAATATTGATTAGAACCCCAGATATTTAGAAAAAACTGTTTTAGGGGCGAATTTTGAGGGTGGATTTCACCCCCTAAATATGTTTTTCCGCCGAAAAAAAAAAATTATGTTCTACAACATATAAGAAAATCTTGGAAATCGGTGTTCGAATTGGGGTAGTTTCCTTGTAAGTTTATTCATCTAAGAGTATTCTTATTTTAGATATTGTATGCGTATTCTTTGGATATTTGTGAATATCTACAGAATATTTCAAAATGTATATTCTAAGTTTATCTGAAATATTCCAATATAATGATTCTATGAATATTCTCAAAAATATAAATATGTATTGTACGTATATTTAAAACAGATTCTATGAATAATTAAATGTTCTAAAATGAATATACTTGAATTATTCTGGGAATATAATATATTGCCGTCTGGGTTTAGATTTCAGATAATTACCTACTAATATATTTTTTTCGAAAATTGACACATTTGTCATTGAATTACTCATCAGTCATCACAATTTAATAAAAAAACATTTAAAAATTACTACGCCAATGACCTATACATCTATGAATCGGTACACTCAGTATAGTATTTTTCAATTTTTCTTCCTTTCGTTTTGAATTAACTTTATTCAAACAATCAACAACATAATATTTTCTTATCTCGTACATATAGGCAACCAACAATACCAAGAGCTGTTTTGTTGGCAGCATACCTAACAATTAATATGTTTATATAGAAAATTATTCCATAACAAGTATACAGAAAAGTCAACCAACAAATTCTTTGTATTTGGAAAATATTATTTTTCCCGTTTTCGAAATCTGTACGTTTCATCATTTTGTACACTTATTGTTAATTATTTAATTTTGGGACTTTAAGCAATAAATAGGTATGCGATGTTATCTTTAAAATTCTACAAGCCTTGTTTCCATGAGTGTAAATAATTTTGTTCCGACCCGAACCCCAAAGAATAATCGCGTTACGCCACATAGGTATGTACGTTACCCAACATATTCTGGTCAAAAATGACGTTGGGTTGGTAAACCGAAAAATATCGGTCCATTTGTGCGCATTAAGATATAGTATAATTTAGAATCGTAATATTCTAAATACTAAATTAAATTTACCCATTTTGTGAACAAATAGGTATGTTTATATACTGCGTTGTTTACTGGCAAATATTGTGCATAACTGCATAAAACATTTGTTTCCCGTGCTTCCTATGTGGAAAACAAAATAAAATGTATAAATGCTTTTACACAAAAGTTTCCAAACAGTTTTTATACATGGTTTTGCCTGTTTGAAGGAAAAAGTATGTAGATTTGGATATTTAAATAATACTGGACATAGGTAAACCCATAAAATATATAATAGGGTAAACCATAAAAAACCTAACCTCCAAAAAGCTGTCAAAATAGCTTGGTAAGGTTGTAACTAGTGACCCCTAGTAGATCAAAAACTATTAATATTGCTATAAAAAACTTCAAAAAACTTACCACTACTAAATTTCAATGCATCACATTATTTTGTATTTTTTTGTAATGTAACTAAAATTTGTTTTTATAGAAACATTTTTCACATGGTCCATAAAAATAATCTTTTTTATATTTTAGCAGTCCTTAAATTTGCGGTACTTTTTTCAAAAACACTTTTCACTTATTGAATATTATGCCATTACAAATAAAATAGAAACACTTGAACTCTTATTTACAGCAATAAAATATAATTTGTTTATTTTTAAACAGAAATGTCAAAATTTTCATTTGTTTTTTCATGGCAACTAGGATCAAATTAAATAAATCACAAAATTAACATTTTACGTCCCTTAATAAAATCTCTTGTCCCGAGTATTATTCGGTAGTATTATTATTATAGTATTATTCGATTTCAAAATTTAATGCTTCATCTAATGGTGTAAAAATCCAATGTAGCATCCATAAGAAAATCAAAAGTTATCTATGAAAACAAGGGTGTAGGACTAGATGTTCTAACCTTCCAACAGATGAGTGTATAGCCTTATAGGCACATACCAATTTTTATTTCTCTACTTTTAATAATAAAAAAGATATGGAATAAGAAGTTTTCAGTTTTTTCAAGTTATTTCAGGAATTTCTTTCCATAATCCAAAATGGTATGAAATTTTGCAACTCTTGTAAGTTACCAATGGCGTACATTTTAAAAGTGGCGTCCCTGTATATAATATAACAACACTATATATGACATCATTTGACAATAATTTTTAATGAAATTAAAAAAATATAAAAATATTTTCAAAGTTGCATTTAAAAAACATACCTTTTGGTTTCAGTTGGACAAAAATTGAGTTAGCAAAAAAATACAACCCCTAGATTCTACTGAATAGCTCTACCTACCTACATAGGAGTTTTTAAAAAAATTTAAAACATTAAGAGATAAAAAAAGTTATTCGACATATAAAAATGGTTAAAAAATAAACATCGATGTCTTTAAAATAAAGTTACTGAGATTTTTGCAACTAAACTAAAAGTTTGTCGTGACGTGCTGCTCAATAAGTTCTTTCAGTAAATTGATATTTTTCAGTTCTTAACATTACTTACCAGTACATTCTTATGCTTAACTGTTTCCCTTCCACGGTTTCAGTCACTTTGTCGATTTAGGATGTTTTTGTACCGAAATAAAACACTCGTCTCATTTAAAAAAAGACAATTTTAATAAACAATATAATATTTATTACTCCTATGGACAATATACAACTCAGGATAGACTATTAAGGATATAAGTAAATCAATAAGTCTTTCATACAAGAGACGATTACAAAAATATATACAGAACGTATCGACAAAATATCTTTTATTTAGTACAAAATGAGATAAATATAGGATGCACCGATAAAATCTTAGATGAAGTAGCATCGAACCGCCGTAACAAAACCATTTCAAAATGCAATTATTATACTCTTCATTTCATTTATAACTAAAATAACATTTTTGGCAGAAACAGAAAGCGGTAATAGTAACTTTAGAGAGTATTAAAAAAAAAAACTAACAATAAATATAACATGTTCTTAAAAGATAACTGAAATGGTTTGTCATTATTGGAACTCCTTACTGGGAGTCGAGATGCCCAGAGCCTCCTCATAGCCTGAACTCGATTTTTTAGATTTGCTTTTGCCTACAAAGAAAATATCTTAAAGTATCGGCTGAAGGTATTGTGGTGTTTCAAATAGTTTTTTTTTTGGGTATTTTGCAACTCTGTAAATAGAATTTTTTAGAGAAAAATGGTGTGATTATAAAGGACCCCCGCCTGCAACTGGGGTAAAAAATAGAGGTTCCTATTTAAAAAATTAGACGACCTTCAAATAACCTTGAAGGTCAATGTCAAGGTCAAATTGAAGGTCACTATCCGATGTCCCCCTCCGAACCCAGCAACTTTCGCTAGGGTTATTTTTGGATTGGTGGCTTCCCTGACAAGATATTCAAGTGCGTAATTTAAAATGGGACACCCTGTATATATATTACGGTAGATGGACTATGGGAGTTAATTGGGCATAATATACATGGAAATATTGCACTTAAATGTCGATTGTATATTTAATTGTCCATTTTTGGACTTTGGTGCCCATTGACACAGATTGTTTAAAACCGCTGAATCTGAATCTAAGGTTAGAATTCGCAGATTGGTTTGTGCGTTGAACCTAACAACAAGTTCCTCTAGAAAGCTGTTTTAGAGATGTCAAACCGATTTGAGTAGTAAATGATTGGGAAAACGTTAGAATTCATCTCACTGTACCATAACCTCACATAACCTATAAGCCCATAACACGGGATGTGTGAGATGTACCGGTTGTCCCGAAATTAATAAAATAAAATTTACTGTTGTACAAGAATCACCAAATTTGGTAGAAAGGAGCCAAAAAAATTTGGTCGCATATTTGAATTTCTTAAAAATTATTAGTCTGCTAAGCCATCGAATTTAGAAACTTTTGTGTCTCTTGATACTTTTTTGTAAAATGCAATGTTTTCGAGAAAATCGCAGAATGTGACCAAATGCATATCGTGATTCGCTAATTTTCTTGGAGATATTGCATTTTATGAAACAAATATCAAGAGACAAAAAAGTTCCTAGCAAACTAACAATTTTTAAGAAATTCAAATATGCGACCAAATTTTTTTGGCTCCAAAGACAAGGGGGTCGAAGATAAACTGTCTTAAGGGTTCCCTGCCAAAAAGTGTAGCACTATCAGATTCCAGTTGTCTTAAAACCTCTGTGTATCAAGTTTAGTGATTATCATATAAAAGGGTTCTGATATAAAAAAAAGACTATTCTTCTATTCTTAGGAGCGGATTTCAGGGGGCTTAACTCGGAAAGAGCGGGCCACTTGGCAAAAATAAAAAATACGGGTCTCCAAAAGGAGGAGGCGGAAAAGCGGAGCGGAGGAGAAAAAATAAAATTTTTTTTAGTACCTACTAGCAATACTGAATCGTTTCCACCCTAAACAAAAAAGAAAAAATCTATAATTATACATACATGTTTGTGCATATTTGATTAGCCACTTTGAATTTCGTGATTCTGAATTCATAATTGTAATCAGTGATCCAGGAAAGTTTCTATAAACAAATATTTGAGGATTATGAAGATCTTTTTAATTTCTTTGTCCGCCATATGGAATACGTCATTTTGAATTTCGTAATTCTGCCTTCAGATTCGTAATCAGAGACCCAAAAAACCCCACTACACAAAATTCATACATTTTAAAGACATTTTAATTTTTTTTGTCCACCATATTGAATCCGCCATTTTGAATTTCATGATTTAGAGTCCAGATTCGTAATCATAAACCCAAAAAACCGCATTACAAAAAAAATCATGCATTTTGAAGACATTTCAATTTTGTTGTCAGCCATATTGCGACCCAAAAAACTCTTCATATGTAAGATTCATAGGAATTGAATGTCTTTCGCATCCCTAAGCACTTTAAATATTCTTCTAATAAGTGATGGCTTCCCCAGCATTTAAGGGGGTGGAGGGGGAAAGGAGGGTGAGGGGGTTGGTCCGTTTAGGGTGGAAACGATTCAGTATTGCTAGTAGGTACTAAATAATTTTTTTTCAGATTTTTTCAGCTAAAAATAAATTAGGCCAAAATCTGGCCTTAGGGGCTCGCTCTCCTCCTTTGTCATAAGAATCCGTGACCTTTTGTTGTATTAATCTCGGGGCACTCGGCAGAACAAATATTTTAATGGAATTTCAAATGTAGAGATGGAATTAGATGTTGCAGAATTTAATCGGAAAAGACACAGAAATCACACCGCAACTGTGTGCAAGTGTTTACTTCGTTGGAATATGTAAAGTGACCGTAGTATAAAACTTTTTGATGTAATTTTATTGGTCGCTGCAATCCACACAAGTTAGCTACACTTCTTAGATGTTTAAAGTATATTGCAACAAATGTTTAATTTATTTTGGTGTCCGCTGTAATATTAATAATAAAAAGTCTGTCGTTCGGAGCTTACGAATTACGTAAAAAAAATATGCCTTCACGTCCATTGTAGTAAAAAAAAGTCATTTCCTGAAAATTAAAGTTTAACATGGATTTCATTAACTCACCCTCCTTTTCTTTGGACTTTTTCTTTTCCTTCTTGTCCTTTTTAACCTTCTTCGTTTTCACGTCTCCTTTTCCGTCGTTTTCTTTATCGTGTGTTCTCTCCGTCGCCTCTTTATTGTTATCCTCAGCGTGGATGACTTTCTCTTTGCGCTTCTCGCTCTTCTTCTTGCTCGACTTGTCCTTCTCCGTTTTCTTTTTCGAGTGCTTCTTCTCCTTCTTCTCGGTATCCCGTTTTTCTTTCTCCGGCTTCGGGGTATAATCGTACGTGGGCCTAAAACAAATACAGTCACGAAAACGTTAAGCGTTGTACGACGTAATCGTCCTTACAACTCAAGATCTATGTCTAGAGCCTTGTGAGGGTCGTCTTTGAGACCGTGATCGCTCTCCGAGTCCGACAGAGTAGCACCTTCGGGAAGTTCCATGTCTCTCTTAACTTCTACGACTGGTGCCGTGTCCACGTTTTCATCAGAAGAACTGAAAACAAGAACGGGTGAAATTGAACAAAAAAGAAGTTACACGTCCTGCGTACCTCTCGGAACGGTGCTTCTTTTTCTTGCTCTTCTTCTTGATTTTCTTCTTTTCGACGTTAGATATGAGATATTTGTCGGATCGTTTCTGCCCGGCCACTTTCAATTGCACGTTTAGATTCAGTTCGGTTACGGGGATATTATCGATTGTTTCGCCGTTGCCGTTGCTGTTGTTAGTTTCCGTGGAATTGGTTCCTTTCAGATAATGGGGATTGTTCTGCTGTTCGTGTTTTCTGGCCTCCCGGCTCTAAAAAAAAAATGAGACAAAACGTATAAAAAAAGTACGCATATTTCGCTACCGCACCTTTCTTATGTCTTCTTCTGTCGGTTCGGGATGGTGTCTCTCGTAAATAGATCTCGACTTGTCTGATTTTACGAAGAGGTTTTCGGTCATTTCCGGTTCGCTTTCGGAATCCGACTCTTCCAACGGTTCGTTTATCCAGACGTCTAAATCCAAACTAAAAGTAACAAGATTTACAGCGAGCTGCTAATGAGCGAGGCACCGTGCAATAGTTTTGTTGTCTTTCAAAATACAAAAAGTTTTTCAAACAAGAGTTGTAATTTTCAAGAGCATATTTCAAATTGTCGAAAATAACTCGTTTTTTGCCAAAATTTACGTAAAAATTAGGAAAAATTCTATAGAATTGAATGAAATATTTTACCCGAACTGAATGTAAGGGCTTAATTTTCAAAATCCCATCCAAAGTTCAGAAAAAGTTTTTTTCATTAAAAAACTAAGCATTTTAGAAAAAAATGTTTTACTTACATAAAAGTTGTAGAAAAAAATTACTGAAAATCGCATATTTTTTTAATTTTAAAATGAAAAAGCATTTTATGGGGTCCAACAAAATTAAGCTTACTGTAAAAAAAATGGGTTAATCATTGTCGACTATTTTTTATATTGAAGTAAAATTATTCGACTACAACATGTGTAAATTTCAGACCTTAATATTAATAAATGAGGTCGTAGCGATTTTTTGAAAAAAAAAAGATTTTCTCGGCTCCTGCTGGTCGAAGGACATTTATTTATTTTTTAAATACGTGAAAAAAAGTCAGCAAGAATGCCATTCCGATTAAATTTCAGCGATAAGAAAATGACCTAAATTTTTCGACCAAACAAAGAAGTCAAAGTTTCGGTAGATTTTCCCATATTTTCAATTATTTTGCAATACGCGCCCAAATTCCACAGGAAAGTACAACTCTTAGAGAAAATCTTAAGCTCAAGATGGGTCACGTAAGTGCATTACTATATGATTTATTGAAACTCGGGAAAATTGTATTTTTTTCGAAAAACTCAATTTTTGTAAAAACTCAAATATTTTGCAATTTTCCAAATGCACTTATAGACCAGGGCGGATCTGTCAAAATATTCCACTTCTTGGATGTAAGAGGGGGCAAGCTAATTTTTGCTGGAATACCTTCAGTACAATTCACATAATAAAAGTATAGATCCTTAGATCTGGACGAGGTCCGGAACAATTTCAAAGTTGCAAAAATGTTTAAAAAATACCTATTTTACCCGAGTTTTTTACTTATATCTTTGAACCTATGCATTTTGGAAAAATATTCAAGAGGAAAAAAAAGTTTTAGAATTGAATTTTGTACAATATACTGGATGTTAAAAATGTTTAAATTTACTACCGATGTTGCAAAATAGTAATAATTGATGTAAAAAAGGCAAAATAATTAATTTTTTTGGATAATTTTTTTAAAATATTTTAATTACTCCGAGGGCATTCTAATTTCGATAAAAAAAACTTTAGATTATAATAAAAAAACACAAAATTTCATTAAAATCGGTTCGAGTTTTCGCAAAGTAATTTTTTGAAAAAAATTTTGAAAAAAAATTTTCGAATTTTCGAAATGTTGTACAGCCTCAAATAAAGCATCTAGATACTTGAAAATTTTTTTCCGCTCAACCTTTCAAATGGTTTTAGAAAAATTGAAATTGGTTGATTAGGACGGCAACAGTAAATTTTTAAAGTTTTTTTAATTTTTAAACAATTAAATTACATTTATCAATTTGCAATTTAATTTTTTTCAAAAATTATAATTTTAAAGTACTCGGAAAACTGTAAAGTTTGTGTTACCAAAATTAGAATGTCCTCGGAGCAATTAAAATATTTTAAAAAAATTATCCAAAAAACTTGATTATTTTGCCTTTTTTTCATCAATTATTGCTATTTTGCAACATCGGTAATAAATTTACACATTTTTATCTTACAGTATATTGTGCAAGATTCAACTCTAAAACTTTTATCCTCTTCAATGTTCTTCCAAAATTCATAGGTTCCAAGATATAAGTAAAAAAACTCAGTTAAAATAAGTATTTTTTGAAATTTTTTAAATATTTTTGCTTTTGAAAATGTTCTATCTAATTATATATTCTGTATAGATAATATTAATTATTAATTATTAATATTTATTCTAATATTCTAATCTAATTTGATTGGACTATAAGGACTTTTTTTTAAATTCTTCATATGTTGCAAAAACATAGTTAAAATTTGCAATAATTTCCAAACGGTAATAGTTGGAGCAAAGAGATCTAACAGCATGCAAGACTGATCTCTCCTGATCTATGAACGGGATGACTTATAAATCTGCATTTGCAATAAAAAAAAGCATATATTTTATTTGTGAAATGAACACTATCAAAATTATTTACGATTTAATCAAGTTTTTCTAGGTTATGTTAGGTTAGGTTTCGATTTATTCGACTGTATGTCAAGTTTTTCTAGGTTAGATTAGGTTAGGTTTCGATTTATTCAACTGTATATCAAATTTTTCTAAGTTAAAAGAAAATAACCCAAAAATTACAGCTTTACACATAAAATGTACTTAATTCGAATTTCCAAAATATACCCGAATTTTTTTTTGCAACACCCTAAAGTTTTTGAAGCTCCCAACTTTTAAAACCTGAACATTTATTGTATATATACAATTATACATTACTAATATTTGCAAATAAATCGTACTCACCCCTCTGGCAACGGAACCTTCTTCTGAGCTTTCGGAGCTACAGGATTTAGTTCTCCGTTAAACAAACTGAGCAGCTCCGCTGCGATCGTGTCTTTCGGATCAACGGAAGGTTTCAAATCTAAATCCTCATCGTCCATTATTCTGGTATTTCCCATCCCTTTCCCTAAAAAAAAAACATATATATTTCACACAATTCCAAAATAAACGGTAACGGCCGCTTACTCGCTACCACTTCCTCTTGAACGATCTTCACGATAATGAGAGACGTGCTAGCTCTCTCTTGTACCTCCAACTCTCCAGATTTTATACTCTCGCCCATCTTGTCGATTATCAGTTCGCATAACCTCAAGATATCGTCGTACCGCTGGTTCAACTCGTGCTTTTCCATTACGTAAGCGAAGATCTTTATTATGTTTTGAATGAACACGGACTCGATATGCTGCGGCAGCGCTTTATATTTCAGCATCGACAGCAGTGTCTGCTCCGGATTCTTAATCTCGCTAAAAAAATATATATCGTCAGAGCAGGAAAAAAGTGGACGGGAAAGGAGGAAGAGAAGAAGACGACGTACCTAACAAATTCACCGCATAACCAAGCGGCAGCATACAGGACCTCCTGCATTATCGTAAATTGTGAAGTTGACGTATAAACGTCCAACAATTGGGCCATTTCGGTGACGGCGAACGATCTTATGGCTTGTACTCTTATACAGACATCCATTAATTGCGCCCCGATCACATGACCTGAAAAATAAACGTGAAATGATTTTAAATAAAAAAAAGGTGAACTTTCGCTACCTTGCTTGGAACCAAATTCCATCTGCGCCAGCTCGACCAACACGGTAACGTACCACTCGAAGTTGGTGATGAACTGATAGTTATTCTGAGAACAAATCAGGATAATTTTACTCAAAAGTTCGTCCCGGTAAATCGTTCCCTCCGCTTTGTCCATGTGGACCATCAGTTTCTTCACGATTTCCATCAGATTCTTTTTGGATACCTACAGCACAAAAAGTAGCGTGTAACGTACAAATTTAAATACCGAAATGTAATCCGCAGCGCTATATGCATTTATTCAGTGTTTTTCCGATGTTTATTTAAATCTTAAGATATTTTGAATAACAGTGAAAGATATAGGGTGACTCAAATTAGTAAGACGTTGTGCAATTTTTTTTAAATACAGCTCTATCTTAAAATATACATATTTTTGAATGTTGTTAAATTTTGAGTTCACTTAAGACCATTTAAATTCGTTCTCATGCATTTCAGCCATCATCTTGGAATCATCCACCTTACAGCCCTGATTTGACACCCAATGATTTTTTTTTCGACGACTGACAAAAAAATAAATAAATAAAATAGAAACATCCAGTTTTTTTTTTAATATTTCAAAAACTAAACAATATATCTCCATTTAATGGTCTTTGACTGTTTTTGACAGACATCCTACGGTAGACATCCTTACCTTGGACACGATGTATTTATTTTTAGTTAAACGAAACATCTTACCATTCCGTAAAGTAAATCTAGTGCCCTGAGCCTAATCGACTCGTCTTTATCCTCCAGACACTGCAAAATTAAATCCTTGTGAGCCTGGACGCTTTTCGGGTGTGTTTTCAGAATTTTCGACATCGCCAGCAACCCCAGGTATTTAACTACAAACGTTGGTTTTATAACGAAGGTAATTTTATGGTACCGAATAGTTTAAATCACTCACGATTTTGGTCGGAATCTTCTATAAGAATCCTCAATTTCTGCACGCACAGCTGGATACTGGCAGCGTGATTGGGCATTCCCGAAGATATGCTAATAAGGACCGCAATCACGGTGTTTATGCACTCGTAGAGCAGACTCATTGCGGAAGTACTGAATTGGACAATAAATCAGATTATTTCGAGTTATCAGTTAGCGATAAAACATTTTTCTCTTACACGTTACGACACACTTAAAGCTTCTTGAAGTTAAGTATAAAAATTAAAAACAAATACGAGTATTACATGTGTACATACCTATGGATGAGGTTAGTTAGGGGCTCGATCAATTTTTTACCTAGCCTAGGTTCTAAGGGAGTAAGGGCACCAAACTAAAAAACAAACGCACTAGCTACTTCACAGTCCGCATATTAAGTTTTAAGTCTGATTTTATTGTGGCAAAGTGTGTGGCGCCATCTAGGTGTGGTCACTGGAACTACGTAGTGTGAAGCCTTCCGGGCGACCGAACAAAATTTCATCAGTATATGTGTATCTACCACGAAGTTATTACGTTTTACATGAAGCGAGTTTTTGGAAGCTATCACGAAAACGCACATTGAACATCGTATAGCAATTACGCGCTGTTTTAAAACCAATAAAACAGCCACGGAACCTACAAATGACGTACAGCGAGGAGTGTGTATCACGTATCACTGTGGTTCGGGAGGTTTCATAAGCACAGGGACAGCATGCATGATGACGAGAGGATAAGGCATCCACTCTCGTCGTCGTGCACACTCAGCCATCACGAAACCTCCCAAACTACAGGAATCCAATCGGACGTAATACACATTCTTCACCATAGGCCGTTTGTAACAGTTGATAAGTTTTGGTGGCTATTTTACCGGATTTAGAACAGAACTTGGTTGCTATACTCTGTTTAATGTGCGTTTCCATGATAATTATCAAAAACTCGTTTCACACAAAACATTTTAACTTCGTGGTAGATAGAAGTATACTGAAGAAATTTTGTTCGGTCGCTTGGAAGGCTTCCCACCACGTAGTTCCACTGACCACACATAGATGGCACCACGCACTTCGCCACAATAAACTAAGTCTTAAAACTTAATAGCCGAACTGTGTAAATATTAATTCAGTGAAAATTTAGATCTTATTACCTACATCTCTGTTTGGGACTAGCGGGAAATACATGGTGTTCCAGAATAACGTGTACAACGGAAGACCACAGATTCGTGGACCCAAAATAGGCAGATTTCGGCTAATTCACCTATATCCGAAATCGCATCGTTTAGGCGCTAGATGGCCTCAAAGTTCGTGAAATTTTTTTGAATTTTGTAATTAGCCTAAATCTGCCTATTTTGAGTACACGAATCTTGGTCTTCCATTGTACACGTTACTCTGGGACACCCTGTATATTTAACACAACGAAGGTGCGTTTATAATAAACAACTATTATCAAAAAAATAAAAAAATACCTTGCAATGATATTAACTAATGGAGTGGTTAGTTTCAGTCCAATCGCCGGTTTCACCATAGTAAATGATGAAAACTGTATGCATTTACTTATTAAAATATATTTAGGAGCAAGTTTTACATCGAAAAAATTAAAAATAGTGTTTACACGAGTATGTAAAGGAAACTGTTTCCCAAGTAGGAGTTTTCCATAAGTACCAATTTTACACAGTAGTGCCCAATATAATACCGTAAAGATTAATGAATAATTACCCTCATGCATCCGCAACAAATAGCGTTATTGTAGAATAAATACTATTTGAATGAAATTACAAATAAAACTTTCTTTAAAATTTAATTTCATTAAATTATTACTTGAACTACCCGCATTACAGTTACAATGGGAAATATTGGAAAAAATTCGAACCACGCGTCAAAACTAATCAAATACTATTGTTTTTTTTTTATTCTTTCCGAAATTACCTGTACTATAAAGTTCCGGTGAGGTAATTCAACTATATGCCTAGAATTTTTTCAAAATGGCCGAGTAATCTTAGCCTCAAACTCGATCATACCAAGTTTGACATACTAGATATCTAAAAATGAAAAAAAAAAGGAAAATTATGTACTAAATGCTGCCAAACAAAAAAAAATCATGAACATTAAACATATTCCTAAATCATGAATCTAGACCCAAAACATAACCTCAAATTTATAAATAACCTAAAATGGATTGGTTTGCTTTTTTTTTATTTTTAGCTTAAATTTTAAACATGAGGTTAGCTTCTAGTCCTTTAAAGTTACGTTTTATGGATTTAAATTTTAGGTATGCAGAGAAAAACATATATTGCAGAATGTTTTTGTGAAGCAATCATATCCTTTGTTGAAGAAAATATATTCTTTCCGTGAATTTTTAACTTAATTATTTTGGATTTGAGGTTAGGTTTTCAGGTTTCCTGGTCAGCTTCCTATGAATTTGAATTAAAGTTATGCAAAAATATTGGTTGCACACTCAAAAGTACCATTTTTATGGATTTATAGTCACAGGTTTAGAAAAAATTGAGTATGTTCGTTTTAGGTTAAGATTTATAAATTTGAGGTTATGTTTTGGGTCTAAATTCATGATTTAGGAATATGTTTAATGTTTATGATTTTTTTTGTTTGGCAGTTTAATACATTATTTTCCTTTTTTTTTTCATTTTTAGATACCGAATATGTCAAACTTCGTATGATTGAGTTTGAGGCTAGAGATCACTTGGCCATTTTGAAAATAGACTCTTGAATTTACAAATAAATTTCTCATAACTAATACTCGCAATCCTGACTAAAAAAAGTTTAAAAAAATAGTAATGTGGAATTTAATATTTTTATATCAAAATTAAAAAATTGAGCAACACGATAAATATTTTAGATAAATTTTTGAAAAGAAAAACAACCTTACACCCTTGAGAAATGCATTTAAAAAAATTGAAAATCTATTAGTATAAGAGTGTATATCTTACCAGTTTTATGATCTTTATTAGCATCCAGTTATTAGTACTAGTAGTCATTAATTTGAAAAACACCGGTGCTAGACTCAAATAATTTTTTGGATTCTTCCTAGCCAACTCACAAACGACATTCACTGCTGCCGACTGAACTCCTGCAAAAATACGTAATTAACAACGAAGACACACCTCCGATTAAAGTAACAATTACCGGGGTCGGGATCTTCTAATTTCTCCTTTAATCTAGGAAACGCAGGCCTCAGCGCCTCCGGATATTTCAAAAATACTTTGTACATCATTAAAACAGCCTTTTTCCTTATGTAAGGCTTGGTCGAACTTAGCTAAAATATTTTAAATAGACTAAATGATATTAAAATTTAATAACACGCCTCACCAGAGTTAAAATATCGTTCGATAAGTCCCTAGCTAAGTCCATGCTAATGTAACAACTCAGGGATGTAAGAGCTAACCCTGCCTCGTATTGATTTTGGGAATTCAGCTCTTTTCGAATCATATTAGTAGTTAACATCAACAACTAAAAAATAAATGTAAACTATCTGCTGCGAAGAAACGAAACTAGAAGTATATCAACAGTAGCATCAACACTCGAATCAAAGTTTAAAAAACGTACCTCTGAATCACAGTGGAAAGATTGACTTGCGGCTAAATACCCTATCCTCTTTAAAGTAAATTTACTCGAACTCATAACTTCAATTATATTGAACCCTGCCCATGATATATCGTAGCCCAACATTTGGAGCTAAAAATATAAACGAATTAATTGAACCGAACAATTGGGAAAGTAATATTAATGCTTACATAGGTTAGCTTGGCTATTGCATTACTTTTTACAGATAAATTGTCTTGCCTAAGTTCCTGTTTAATATCTTCCATACACTGGGAGATATATTTGGCCTAGAAATTAAAAAACATCTCGAAAATATATGCAATATGTCAACAACATAACCTAAAAAAACTATTTACTCACCTCATTTTCCTTATTATTTCTAATGCCTCTAACTAAATCCGTCAGATTTTTATCAAACATTCGTTCTATATTCCCCTTCACCTTTTTCAAAGCCATTTTTCAGCTAAAAACGATTTAAAAATCAATAAAAAGCAATTTCTAAATATATGCACAACAAAATAAACACTAAAACACTCACGGACTGTATTCGATTAACTAATCTATTTTTGGATGGAAAAACATGTAGTTTATATCATATCACAGTTATTTATTAATTGTTTCTAATTACTGACAAAAATCTGTAACATAAAACCGAAACTAGAGCCACGTTAAAATGTCAAATAGAGAAATTCAATTGACAGTTGCAAATCAAATGTTGCAATTTGGGCTGATCTACGCCCCTATAGTTATGCTATTTACCGTACACCAGAGGCGGGTCGTCAGCAAATGCCAAGAAAATCAATATCATAAATTTCATTTTTAAAAAGCTTATAAATTGGGTAGGTACTTTTCTATCGATATAAATATATAAAATATTGGTTTGTGACAAATTTTGTAATTAAAATCTATTTTTTCTAATTTGTATAAAACTTCGTTGATGCAAAACATGTTCTAAATATTTTCTATTAATTTTTAGGCAAAAATGGTGTCTTTATATCTCTTTTAAAATGTATTTTAGAAATATTTGACATGGGTTATATACAGGCTGGGCCAAATTCGACTCTTGGAGTTTTTTTTTATTTTTTCATTTAGAGATAAACAAAACATATTAAAGACGTCACGAATTCGATTTTAGAGAAAAATGAAATGTTGAAAAACTCATTAGTTTCCTGTAATGTCGATTAAATTTTATTTGTGAAAAATTTTATAGACAATCATCATTTGTTTTCGAGACACAGTGTCAAACTATCAATTTAGAGCATAAGTCCATGGAAAGAGAACAAGGGGACTAAAATCCGTTGCTATTAGTGGCCATATTCTCCTTCTATAAGATTAAATGTTTCCTTTATATCAGATGAAATAAATATCCGCCTGTTCAAGCGCGTTTTTTACAAAATTACAGTGAGGGAATTCCACTTCTCAGAGTGTACAAACAATCATTCACAAGTCTTGTATGTACGTGCAACACCTTCCATCCAACGGGCATTCCATCCGTCGAATTCGATTGTCATTAAATATTAAAGATGGTCACGCGACGCCCATCTGAACCGTCGGGGCGCAGGTCGCCATTTCCAAGGGTCAACTGGTCAGTTTATTGTGAAAGTTTCCTCTCCCAAGGCGTGCATGTCGTCCTTACACAGTGTAAATATTTATCATACGGAACGGTAAATGCTGTCTGCAACTCGGCCTGATTTAATGGGGTAAGACGTGCTTTGTTGTTTCAACTCCTTAATTAGAATCGAAAAAAAAAGCTTTTAAAGTGTTTGAAAATCTTAACGTTGCAAAAACTGTTTCGGTGTAACTTTCTCGGGGCCTTTCCGAAGTTGCTTCACGAAGTCATCAATCAACCAGTTATCTGTTATCGATTTTCACTTAAGCTCTATTAAAATTGAAAGACCAGTTACTTACATTTTGATTGATTGAGTTTTTTATTTTATTTTCGCTTCGTTTTTCAAGTAGAAACACAACGTGTTCCAGCATCTCGAAAATTTGAATTTGAACTACAAAATACATTGGAAAAACGAATTTTCGAATATTTTCATTCCAATGTACGAAGATATTTAGAAAAATATTGTAAATTTAACATTTAATAGCATTTAATTCAGTTTCAAACTCTCAAAATATTTTTTTAAATATTTAAAAACGAAGTGAATATTTTCGTTTAGGCGTCTACGGATATTATAGTTATTAAAATGAATAGTGTTTCATATTTACAAAAAACTTTATTTGGTTCTCTGCCTTATGAGGATAAACTAAAAATAAAAGAATTAGGTGGGCCAACACCACAATTAAATATTGAAGTTAGTGGAACAAACCGAAGCAAAAGTTATAAAAGATAATTTAACAATAATGTATACACAAAAGCAGAGTGGGTGTGCATAAAAAATACACTGTTTTGTTTTCCGTGCTTACTTTTCGGTGGGGATAAAGCATGGACAATATACAGTGTGAAAGATTTGTCATTTAAGTCATTAAGTAAAATAAACATAAGAAGTCAGTTATATTCTGCATATTGGGATAATATACGGAAACACAATGAACAGGTAACGAAAAATCGTTATGTATTATCTAATACCGTAGATTGCAAAAAATTTTGCGTTTCGTGGACTCATAAATTTTAGTGCAGATCTTGACGACATATTAAAAGAACATCTAGC
>NW_019417201.1:967933-977606 GCF_000390285.2 Anoplophora glabripennis | reverse complement strand
CTCGACAAAATATATATATAAAGATGAAGAAAAATTCATATCACGGTGAGGAAAATTAAAATTTGTTGAATCGTTGGTAAACTTCACAAACGATTTTTTTGTTTATAAACAATATTCAATAATTTAATAAAATATATTTAGTTTATTCCAATTTATTTACACCGTCAGTAGATAATTCGTGAATAGATATTTCAAAAATCGTTCCTGTGAAAATCTGTATTTTTGTATAAATGGATTGTTCCTTGAAATTCAGAGGTGCCAGGAAAACGCGTGACCTTGAAAATTTTAAAATTTTTCGTCTGCGGCGCCATTTACAGACTCTGGGCACTTAATATTCCGGAATTAAATTCAACAAATGTAACAACCCTAAGCAGAACACATTCAATCAAAGTTCACGCGCCGCCACTGTACAGAACGCTTTCCTTTCATCTGTAAAGGCATTTTTCCGAAAAGGTATGTCGCACGGTGCCAAATCAGGTGAATACGGGGAGTGGTTAACAGTTAAAATGCGATTTTTAGTCAAAAATCGGTCACGATAACAGTCGATGAGATGGCGTATTCTCGTGCAACAAACGCCAGCTTCTGCGCGATATTCTGGCCGAATAGGACGAAAACGACTTACCAAACGCTTCAAAACGCCAAGTTAGAATTGTGCATTAGGTTAAGGTTAAGCCCGGTGGAACGAATTTGTAGACAATGTCCTTAGAATCGCAAAAGCCAATCAACATTGTCTTCACTTTTGGCTTCTAGACACCACGTTTCATCACCAGTCACAATGTTGTATTGGAAGTTTTTGTCCTTTTTGGTCTCCTTTGTGATGTCCTTCGAATGTTGAATTCTGAGCAATTTTTGGTCGTCAGTCAACTTGGTGTGAAACAAACAGTACACACATTTCGGTAGCCCAAATGTTCGGCGATAAATTGATGTTTTTGATATGCTCAAATCCAATTCCATGAATTCCAATTTATATTTTGGCAGATCTTTGATGAATTTACACACAACTTTGATGACCTCTGTATCGCTGGCCGTTTCCGACATATTATCGGATCTAATTTGAAACACCTTGTCCACTTATTGATTCTCATTTAGGAAGTTTAACAACATTGAAGGAAACGACATAGTTTTAGAGTATTTCCTGGAATTGTTTTTAATGTTTTATACTTTATCGGAAAAGTACATGTTTGTATGAACAAACGTGGTGGTTGTCGTGTGCAACTACAGATAAAATATATACAATATATAAGGACTAAACTATGCCAATTGATTTATATCAGGGGAGACAGTCTTTTGCGTCATTAAAATAATTGCATAGGCTTGTAACATGTAATTCACAGCGTATTTTATATACTTTAAACACGACCAGAAAAAATATATATTTTCTTAGGGAATTATACTTTCTCCATCAATATTCTTGGAAATATTTTTGCATTGGGTACTTTAAAGACATTAAATTATTTATCAACTAATTTTAATTTATGTATCTTCTTTTTAAGGACTGGTTATAGCGCTCATAAAAATGTATAGGTCCATAAATAAAAATATTCGTTTCAGTTTCTGCCTAGATTTTATAATTTGTCAGGAAATGGCAGAAAAATAAACAATCAAGGCAAAATTCTTGCACGGGTTATAAAAAATTGAAGAAAAAATGGACGAGTGTCTCCTTCAAGCTTTAACTAAAAACAAATGAAAACCTGCATATATTTTCTTAAACGTCTAGGAATAATCCATAACCTTATAATCATCAAGTAAAAATAATATTAGAAATCTCTTAGAGGTTATTAATTAACAATTAATTATTAAAGTTTGACGAGCAAAATAAATGTTTTAAATGGGCGTTTGCTGTCACACTAATTCGTGACGTCATTTAGTGCGCTTGAGAATCGAGAAGATAAATGACAGGAAGATCCAAATTCTCTTTGCTTCGAGCATGTTTCACTTCTGAGGTCCCGTAACTTGTTAACGAAGGCCCGTATAGAAAAAAATTATATGAAGAACTGAAATTATTTAGACCTCATCTATTTGTACTCGACTTTTTTGTATCAAGTACCGGGACACCCTCCGGGACACCCTGTATATTATTTTACCGCTTTTACCAATGGCATTAATAGAGTCACTACCGCATTATGTGGAAAATAGAAAGCATTAAGTTAATGTATTTTAATTATAATGACATGTACATCCAAGACAATATACTGGGCTTTTTAAACATATACTTAGGTATCTCAGGTGAAAACCGCTGGTATTGTCACGCAATGTGGAATGGAACAGTCGTCAATCATGTAACGAGCGTTCAAATAAAAACGTGGTCGAAGTTGGCTCTGACACATTGGACGTAGGGAGTAGCTTATAGCGACCAACTTAACCTCATTTCTCAACGAGCTGTATAGCAGCTGTCAGTTTCAATAACATTAATGACTATATAACTTTATTTTAAAGAATAATCGTGATAACAATAACAAACAATTAAAGGAGCTGCGGAAAGTGTCCCCCTCCTTGTTATAACAATAAATTAAAGCAGCTGCTGAAAGTGTCCCCCTCCTTGTTCCAAGCACTTTTCACACCTGTTCCTCAAAGAATTTAAAGACATTTTCTAAGATGCTCGGGGTATTGTTAATTTCACGAATCTTGTCTATAAGTCGAGCCTGCAGATGGTTTAAATCAGGAATAGGCAGTTCAAAAATAGTGTTTTTAAGGTAAGGCCACAAAAAGAAATCACACGGCGTAATATCACATGACCTCGGTGGAAATTCATGTTCAGCATTGAGACTTATTAGTCGATTTTGGAAAACTTCCCTCAACATATTCATCGTCTCGCCTGCCGTATGTGCCCTTGCACCATCTTGTTGAGAGTAAAAGTTTGTAATTTCATTTTCTTCCAGCTGGTTAACAAAAGGAGCGATAATTTCTTCTCTATACCTTTGCGCAGTAAGAGTACCATTAAAAAAAAAATAGGTCCATAAATCCTCCTTCGATTGAGAGCACACCAAACTCCAATTTTTTGAGCGTGTAGAGGGCCCTCGACAAAAAAGTTATCTGGTTTTTCAGAAGACCACATTCTCATATTCTGTGAGTTTACGTAACCACTTAAATGAAACCAGGCTTCATCAGAAAAAAAGGTGATATTATGAAGTTCACCGTAGTTGTTTAAAAACCATTCACAAAATACAGCCCATCGCGGAAAATCAACTTCATGAAGTTCTTGCTGACAAGTTAAACGATTGGAGAACAAACGCAAATCTTTTTTTAACACTGTGTGGCAGGTACCGACTGATACTCCCACCATTTGTGATAAAACACGTACAGAAGTTCTTGGCGCATTTTCCATTATTTGGTGGACATTTTCTTTTAATTCTTCAGTCCGCTTTTTAGGTCGGCCGCTTCCTTCTTTTCTTGTTACACTGCCCGTTTCACGAAAAACATTAACACAACGCTGAACTGCACTGTGAAAAATTTTGTACTCTACAACGCCGGGAAATTGATTTTGAAATTCTATGAAACATTCCTCAATAGAATACTTCCATATTCCATCAATCTTGCGTCCATTTCTAAAGTAGGACTATGATAAACACTTTTTGTTTTTGAGAAAACACCATTTTAAACGCTTTTTAAAACGAAAATATTCAAATTAATAGCGGCGATTAGCGCTTTGACAGATGACGTTTAAGTTCATTTGCTATACGCTACGGCCTACGTCCAAATTTTCAGGACCAACTTGACCACGTTTTTATTTGAACGCTCGTTATTTGCTTGGAAATGAAAATTATTTTAAACATTAAAACAAGGGAAAATTTGGCATACTAGTCCTAAACAAAAATCAGTGGTTTTGTAGCCACTTTTTAGAAAAACCATAGTTTTTGATGTAGCATATTTGCAAAAATATTTAAAGCGGAATTAGCTCAAATGGGATTAAATAAATTAAATAACAAATAGTCAAATAGACCACTTAAACATATTTATTTACTTTTTATAGCAGCCCCGGAAATAACAAAACGCTCCCAAACAAAGTAATTACAACAAAAATGTCATTACTTTTCCGGTTAGGTACATTATTATACATCCATTTGTTGTAAGTCAGATCGTTTCCCATAGAGACCATTTCAAGTTCATACCTAGCTTTATTAAGTGAATCGATAATTCAAAGTAATAAATGAGATATTGTTGACCCCGTAACCTTGCTCTCGTTTTCGAACAACTTTGGAACCGAGCCAAAGAAGTAGGACGCGAGGGAGGAGGACCCGCTTCGTTTGCGAAAATTCGCGAAAAAATGAAACGTCGAAACAGGAATTTTTTGTTAAAAAAATCTTATTTACTTTCATGTAACGACAAGAAATTGACATTTAATAAGTTGATTTTTTATTTTCGTACAACACACTGAGTTCATTTAACGAAATAATTTTTTTGGAAATGTTCTTTCTCTCTTAAATTAAATATTTTTTGTATTTTAATAAAAAAATAAGCCAATTAAAATAAAAAATTACAAAAAGAGGCAACAGTTTCAAAATGAAAATAAAATGTATCTGTCATAGAACGCTTAAAAGTCTGAAGAGCACATTTGAACACATTTAAGACAATTTTCCTTTTAGATCTCTTTTCATATTCATATAAGGTAAAGATGGACCTGGTACCAAAATAAAGAATAAAGGTTTTATTAACGCACGTTTATAGACTACAAGTTGTACCAATTAAAAAAAATAATAAAATCTAATTTGAAAATATCCTTAAATTTTATGAAAAACTAACTCAATGCAGTAGACATTAACTGTTATAATGACCAAAAAGATACTTAATAATAAAATAATTGCCAAAAAAAACATTATAAATATTTATCTAACTATATTATAACACGAAATCTAGTTACCCATCGATTTAAATCACAACTCGTTCACTTTTTGAATTCCTACTTCTTTCCCGACATCATGGACTGACCACCACACACCCCAAATTTAATTCTGATCTAGATTACGGCACATGCGACCGCAAAGGTAATAAACAACGGACCGTAATGCACCGCATTTCTGTGAAAAACACCTCCACAGCATGTAGTATAATTATGACAGGTCAAGTATACGCGACAATGCAACTGCAAAGCGTGAAGTAGGGCGCTGAAACGGCATTGGTAAAGAAGGGTTTGTGTGCTGTCGCACAAGGGTTTGTTTTTGTTAGAAGTATGTAGTGTATAGAACTAAGAGCATCAGCTGTATGTACACGGTGATCCATATTCCCTTTTTTATTGAAATTTACTTCTTTGCTGTTAAGGTGAATTTATTAAAATGAAGACCAATGAGGAAAGTTCCGCAGAATGTATGCAATCCGAAAGTCGATTAAACATCAATTTGAAAAACAAGTTTTTTAAGAAAAAAGCAGCATGATGCATTATTTTTGCAGCCCCTATCTGTGATCTGAAGCTTCGCATCGATCAATTTATTCGTTACGCATCTAGCGGCACCCTTATGCCTGCCCTGTCGAAGTTTTTTGCTGAAGGACGTTGGCCGTGTATTTTATTGTCGTTTATGCGTATGTAAGTGAAATTGACGCTTTGTTTGGTCGAATGTAAGGCACATGTTTTTTTGGCAGTCAGTAGCATTGTGTAGTGTGAGCATAGAGCCACTGAAACTTTCACCATTTTCTACTTTACATAGTTATTCATTCACATTTTCTTTTAAATAACTGAACAGTTAAGATATTGGACTGCCACAAAATACTTATTACAATATAGACAAATTAAAAATGTAAAAAACCGTAGCTATACTTTCAACTCTATTAATAAGATAGACGTAACTATGCACGTACTTGGGCCCCTATATCTCTTCCAATAATCGCCAATCTCTCCCTTTGATCTCGACATCTATTTGCATAAACCTTAACATGCCACGTTCTTGAAAATTGAGAAAATGGAGCAGTGTGTAATGGACACAAATAAACATTTACGTCGTCAACACTTTCAGCACATGCAAGGGAATTTTCTACGCAGCGATAATATTTTTTATTTCCATTTTGGCTAAGTTATGCCTCTCCTATAACGTCGAACACTGTATGTTTTTGCTGTATAAAGTACTTTCAGTGTCTTCGCGTGCCGGTTTCATATTAGAATTACCCTGCTGTTGTAATAGCTGTTAGAATTACAATTTATGAAACATTTGAAATATTAATCATACCATAAAAAATCCATTCGCGACGTAATTTTTATATTTTAATTAAAATATGGCGTTTTCTTCTATTTTATACTTCATCAAGCCCATAACCCTATGAATTAATCAAAATAATGTATCAGTAACATTTATTTCAGATTGTATTACCGTTTGAAAGAAACATGTGTAAATTTACCGTAAAATTTAGCTTGGAACAGAAATTTTATTTCTATTCCATCATGTTGGCAATTAAATTTCCGTAAAGTTAATAGGTCTGTTCCAGCAAGAGTCAGAGATTGGTTCCGAACCGTTCGAAATGTTTGGCCAGCTAAGTTCTAAATCTGTCTTCAGTGAATATATCGCAAGAATTAGTTGGATGCACATTTCTGACGGTTCGGAACCAATCCCTGACTTGTTGGAACAGACCTAATATCATTCTTTTCCACCGGCTGTGATTGGTGTAATTTTTCACGGGGTTCTATTCAGCCAATCAGCATTCACATTATCTCAAGCGTAGACGTTATGGTTCGTCAATGTTCATTGTAGTAGTAGTTTGACTAGTTTACAAATAATTGTTTCTGTGTTTTGATAAGCCTATTTTTCGTTTAAAGTGGGGATATTATTTTAAAGGCAATTTTCAAGTTCAGGAGTAGTTCATATGACTTTGAGTAGGTCTATATGATGCTACTTGCTATATGACTTTAATTAGTTTAAAGTTACTTTGACGTTTTGGTGACCAAAGTTCAAATCCGGTGAAGTACACACTTTTTGTGTTATATAGTTGGAAAGATAAAGCACTAACTTGTTTCATCTTACGTGTAAAAGAGACATTACTTTTAGTTACGTCTGTCGTAGCAATATCGGTACTCTCTAAATTTTGATGATATTTCCGAATTCCGATGGAAAATTTCTTGTACTATTCACATTAAGTCGACAAATAAACAATTACTCTGCCCTCTTATTTCTGTTGCGTGTAGGTAGAGAATATTGATTGTTATAATTGTTTGGTGCTACTCGCAAATCATTTAAAGATCGAAATACAATAACTGCTAAGTGTTACCTACTAAAAACTTCAAATTTGATTTAATGGAAAGAAAATGTTTCTGTTATGGTGTAGTAGATTTTTTTAAATGTAAAATTTTCGAATTTCGATTTTATTTTTCCAAGTTTATTTGGCAAACTAACTATACGAAAACGAAAATATTTCTGTGACCTTTATTGTTAATCTTTCATCGAAAATTTTGATTTCATATTTAGGTACTTGCTTCAATTATTAATTCTTGTCAATTGCAATGCCATCGCATCCAATTCGAGATTTTATTCCTAAAAACAATTAGAATGCATGTCTAACACTAGAATATTCTCACAAAAAATAGGAACGCGCATTTATTTCTACAGCGTCGTTTAATGGCAAACGTAAATGTAAACAAAATTACCAGTCAGTTATTGATTTTATTATTAACCCGTTTTCATTAAAACTTGCGTTTCATGTGTTTGAAAACACCGTTTGTTTTCAGATGACTTAGTTCCCTTACGTACCACGTCATCGTGCTGGTGCTTTTAAATTTGGTATGGCAGAGAACGTCAAGGTCATAGTAAGATGTCGACCTATGAACAGGAGAGAGATCGAACTCAACTGCAAGGTAAGGAATAATACTTCCAGAAGCTTATGCAAAAGATAAAAAATAAGTCACCACATATTCTACAAATAGAGACATGTGAACGACAACTACATAAGAAACAACAGTGAGGTTAAAACCAGTAACAGGTTTCCATTTAACTAATCCGAACTCTTCTTAAGTGACTAGAGTAGCTGATGGATCACATAATTAGAAAGAAAAAAATTAAACATGTAGGTCGATTCTCCAAAGTCACAATTAAAGCACTGCAAAATAGGCACATTCTTTTGAGATGAATTTTAAAATATTTATTTTTAAATCAGTGTATTTCTAATAGTAAATCTAGCATTATGCTGATAGGAACTTTCATGATTTTCAAGAATCAATCACGCCTGCATTGCGTATTATGTTTCATTGTATGTGGAGCAGATGATACAGATGCCAAATTTCGCGATTCCTTATGCCGATCACAGCAAGTTTCAATGTGGGGACTTTATGCTTTATTCTTTATCCTCTATATTTTAAAATACTTAATTTTTAAATCTATGTATTCCTGACACTAAATCTAAACATTATGCTGATAGGAACTTTTATGGTTCTCAGGAATCACAGCAAGTTTCAATGTGGGGACTTTTATGCCTTTATCCTTTATTTAAAGCCTGACATCAGAGAATAATTAGAAAGTCTCTTTTAGTCTAACAATTTGTAAAGAGCTACAAATTTAAAACCAGAGTAGTTGTATTATCGTGGATTGGTTGTCTCATTTTCATTATCTCTTAACATGTAAAGGTTGTCATGCACCCTCAAGCTTATATCGGATCAAGCTAGAGTTCCTGGGGGTCTCCATTTTCATCTGTTAGTCACCTGCTCACCTGCAAAGGGGTTACCAGGATGCTTTACGCCAACTTCAACAGACCACAGTCCATGATCTATTTTATACCTAAATACGCTTTAGTGTGTTTTTTGTTTATGTGCGGTTTTCGACTGAACCTTTCTTTTTGCACTGAGCACTTTGTTTTATGGGAGCCCAGTCGAGTATGGTACCCTTGCATCTTTGTTATCACTGAGGTTCATGAATGTATGACGTCCTGTATGGAAACTTTATGAACTTATGTTTGATTTGGAAACTTTAGAGATTGAGTTTATGTTGTCTCCTTGGAGAGCTTGTGTATGGAAGCTTTAGGAGCTTGTGTAAGGCAGCTTTTGTAGCTGGTTTTAGGATCTTCACCACACACAGAATTAACAAAGCCCAAGTGGATGTGCAGCGTGAGCAATGGGAGCAGAGAGGTTTAATTTTTTAGAGAAAAGTATCTCGGTGATGATTTTTTATAAAAAATTGTGATTTATTGCAATGTTCGTTGTAATTAAAAATAAATGAATGTAATATGTAACTTATAAATATAAGAGAAGTATGAGAATTTGGAATGTACAATATGTACTGAACTACTAATTTGCTAGACAAAACAAGAAAAGATACATTTTCTGATGTTTACATGTTCTCCCTGATCTTTCAATGCGAAAAATTAAAGGAAGCTGCTCTATAGTAGGATCGTATACGATGCAAAGTAGAGCAAAAAATTGTCGGCCTTTTATCAAAGGAAAATCGTGTCATCATTTTTAGGAGGCGTAAGATAAATCATTTCAAATTTAAAATGAAATTCAATGTAAAATCTGAAATACCGCTGCATACGCACTGTGTTCTGGTAGTAGCTGTAGTCGCCCAGGTGCATCGAGTGTACGAACTGGTCGGTTATACGTCAAATACTAACCTGGCGAGCTTTGCCGTCAATTAGAGAGCGCTTCCAAAAAACAAGTAAACAACAGTGGCGCGTACAGAGGTAAAATGTAGTACATATGTGGAATTTAGGAAACAAATTGGATTTATAATAAATTACATTTAAAATAAATAGTTTATGAGAATAAAGG
>NW_019417201.1:958238-964968 GCF_000390285.2 Anoplophora glabripennis | reverse complement strand
CTTTTATCAAAGGAAAATCGTGTCATCATTTTTAGGAGGCGTAAGATAAATCATTTCAAATTTAAAATGAAATTCAATGTAAAATCTGAAATACCGCTGCATACGCACTGTGTTCTGGTAGTAGCTGTAGTCGCCCAGGTGCATCGAGTGTACGAACTGGTCGGTTATACGTCAAATACTAACCTGGCGAGCTTTGCTGTCAATTAGAGAGCGCTTCCAAAAAACAAGTAAACAACAGTGGCGCGTACAGAGGTAAAATGTAGTACATATGTGGAATTTAGGAAACAAATTGGATTTATAATAAATTACATTTAAAATAAATAGTTTATGAGAATAAAGGTATTTTTGTAGCAACAAGGGTGCCAGACCCCTGATCCCCTCGTCCCTTCATAATGTATAAAGAAATTATTCAATTTGTGAAACCCTTAAAGGCGTATTTCATTGGTTCCCTTGACAGGCAATGATTTATTACTTTGCATCGAAAATGATCGTACTATAGTTTAACGTTACGCTCCGTCACTTCCTAGATGGATCTACTTGTTCTATCACTGTCTTACTAAAACTGTGATTACTTGTCTAAAGAACACCAGCCTTAAAGGTAATGTACTATGCATTTTATTTTCAGTGTGTGGTGAGGACGAAAAATTGTATGATCGAAACATGGGACCCCAGCGAAGGACCATCATTTCCGAAACAATTTACTTTCGACTCCACCTACGATCAGGATTCACAAACGGAAATTATTTATAACGATATCTGCTATCCCCTCGTTGAGGTAAGAAATCCTAGTTCAAACTCTACAATCTACAATGTTTGCATAGTATGAGCATTCATAAATGTTTACCAGCCTCGTGACCGCCGAACATGCTTTGTTTACAACAATGACAAACCGTTATGTCTATGCTCAAGATAATGCGACGCAATAGCTGATTAGTTGAATTAGAACTACACTAATTGCAGCCAGTGAAACAGGATGTTGTGTTTTAAAGCAATCTTGATCTTATCGATTTAATGTTTGATTTTATCTAAATTTAATTGTCAATATGAAGGAAATAAAATTACTATTCCGAACAAAATTACTAATCACGTGGCTTGTAATCATTTATGAAGTTCTGTATCAAGAAACAAACATAAAAATTACATGTTTTTCAGAGTGTTCTTGAAGGTTACAATGCTACGATCTTTGTATATGGACAAACAGGCTGTGGTAAATCATTTACAATGGAAGGAATAAAATCAGATGATGGATCGCAGAAAGGAGTTATCTCAAGGGCTTTTGAACACATTTTTGAGGCCATCTCCGTCACCACTGGCGTCAAATATTTAGCATTAGTTAGTTACTTAGAAATTTACAATGAACAAATAAGGTAATAATATTTCAAAGACGTTATCATTTAGTTGCAGCAAAAAAAACGAATGTGTTGTAATATACTATCCCTTCCTCCACATAACTATTTACTTTAATTTTTGTGCTTAAAATGTGTAATACAAGTATCATCAACATTATTCCTTTTAAGCAAACATAATATATTCAATCAACTAAGTTATTATCTTGTTTTCAACTATATTTTAATTTTTTTGTGTACTTTTCAGAGACTTATTATTGCCTAGTGAAAAGTTAACAAATGGACCTACACTGAACTTAAAAGAGAGTCCAAGTGAGGGTGTCACAGTTCCCGGTAAATATTTCATTACGCAAGTTAAAAAATTATTCGAATTTGTTTTCTTCAGGTTTAACATCGCACCCAGTACACAATGCATCGGAGTGTGAGAGTTTTTTAAACATCGGGTCGAAAAACAGAATGATCGGTGCCACGTTAATGAACCAAAATAGCTCCAGGTCCCACAGTATATTCACTATAAGTATCGAACAGATTAGTAATTTGAATAATAACGAAAGTATAAGGAAAGGTAGGGTTAAAAAAAAATATTAAAATATGTATGTATGTTTAATTAAATTTTTAGGTAAACTGAATCTAGTAGATTTAGCCGGATCGGAAAGGCAAGCTAAAACAGGCGCTACCGGAGACAGACTTAAAGAAGCAACAAAAATCAATTTATCCCTAAGTGCCTTGGGAAACGTAATATCAGCTTTGGTAGACGGCAAAGCCAAGCATATTCCATACAGAGACTCAAAACTTACAAGACTTTTACAGGTAAAGTCCTTGAACGATACGAGATGAAATTTATACCCGTTTTTCAATTCTAGGACTCTCTAGGAGGGAATACGAGAACACTTATGATAGCCTGTGTTAGTCCTTCTAGTAGAGATTACATGGAAACATTGTCTACACTCAGATACGCCAACAGGGCCAAAAATATTCACAACAAACCTAAAGTTAATGAGGTAAATATCACTACAAACGTAAAAATGTACCTGTTACACAAAACATATAAATATGTTGGTGCTTTGACAATGACATTTGTTCTGTAAAAAACTCACAACTTTCCAACTGATCTTTTTTAGGATCCGAAAGATGCCATCCTGAGACAGTACCAAGAGGAAATTGAGAGGCTAAAACACCTACTAGAAAATAAACAGAACAACAGCCTAAAACTTGAGGACTTAACGCACACCCCCGAAGAAGAAATAAACAAAAATATACCCTCCAACAGCGCAGATTTCGATGCCCGACGCGACAGGCTCTTGCAGGAGTATCAAGACGAAATGAAGAAACTGAAAAACCTCCATGAAAACGAAAAAAATGAAAAAGAGATTGTGCTGAAACAAATTCAAATGATAAAGGAGGAATATGAAAGTAATATACAGAAGCTTAACAAAGAAATCGTTCAAAAGCAGAAGAGAGAATTGTGCTCGAAAGAAGAAATAGTGAAACGGATTGACGTTCTGAAGGCAGCGATGATTGGTGGAGAGAAGGCCAATGATCACGAACTTTCGGAAAGACGGAAAAAGAAGAAATTAGCAGCGGAAAGAAGAGCAAGGTAACGACTAATTAATTCACTTAAATATGCCACAATAAACATTAATAAGCATTAAGGGCTAACGCCAATCTAGTAGTTGGGAAAAAAGGGCGATTTTCAGGGATTTTCAAGGAAAAATCGATACAAGATATAGTGTCAGGAACAAAAAGGTTTTATTTTACATGTATTCAGATAGTCTTGTCAATTTTTTCAAATGATTTGGATTCAAAATGACAACTGTAGGTGATGGCAAGCAACAACACCTTTTTTTTCCAAGGGCTGAATGACCAGAAGGCTTTCTTATTAAGGGATAGTATGGGAACAAAAAAACTAAAATTTTCTGATATTACATACTAAAACCTAGAGAATATCGTAAGAAAATTAAAAAATATTAATAATTGCTGATTTCGTGAACATTAAAAAAAATATATTGAAAGAATGAAAAATGTTGCATTAAATCGTTAATAACAATGAAAATTATTAATCAATCGATAAACCAGTGCGATGTTCCCCGAGTTATATTATTGTGAAGCTCTGTACAAAATTTCAAGTTGATTTGTTGAAAACTTTATTAGTTGTTTCAGACCTGTTAAAAAACGGTTTTAAAGTTTTTGGTGCCATAGCCATATTAATATTTTCTTCATCCTCTTCCTTTCGGCTTGATCTGAGACTCAATCTCATGATCGATTTATTTGTAGCTCTATCTGGGTGGCTGTTTCAGGAAGGCACACTATATTTTTCTCTAAAACTTTATTTTTCCATAAAAGCATAAATTTTAATAAGGCCGGTGTCCCATGCATCCGAAATCCGATGTACGATATCCGAAAATATTTTAATTCGTACGAATGATAATATTATAATTCACATGCATCCGAAATTAATCTCATAGAAATCAAGTATAGAACCATGGAATTTATTACAAGATGAAGGTGAAACATTTTCAAATAACAACCATAGGTATATATCGTAGAAAATATACGTAGTATTATATTTTCTACATTCGACATTATAATATAACATTTATTTGACTGTAAATATACCAAACAACAGTCATAGCATGTTAAGAAATAAAAAAGTGAGGTTAAAAAACGTACGATTTCGGATAAAAGTTAAAATTATTTCTACTTTTTCCGACGTCGTATGAATTTAAAAAATTTCGGATGAAAATGAGCGGTAAAAATTTGAATGTATATTAACCAATAGCAACACTTTCGGACCTTCGTATCGTCGGAATTCGGATGCATGGGACACCGGCCTAACGCTTATTTTTCGCACATCACATAACCCAATACCCCAATACATAACCTCTTTTTTTTCCTAACCACAACACAACCACAAAACATATCCTATCAACTAACCATAATGGCCGGTCCTCATGTACAATTATTTACTGCGGAACTGCGGAGATGCGTAACTGCGAATCTCCGCAATTTTCAAACTACCGTCCAAATGCAAATGTCAAAAATAGTAGATGCGGATAACCTAGAAATTTGTACCGGTTNGAAACGTTGCTGTTTCATTACAGAAATGTAGCACTTGAAAACTTACTTAGTGAAACATAGCCGAAACATTCCAATTGAAGAGAGTTTGAAACATTACTCGAAACATTCCCTTTCGATCTCAGAAACGTAATAACGACAAACAAACAACCCTTTGCTTTTGTTTATCTTATGGAACTTCCATTAGTTCCATTGGGCATTACTTAAATTTTGCTCTCAAGCCCCATCATTATAGCAAGCGTTAGTTCATTTGCCTTTGTTATAGTCATGGGTAACACCGTGTTGAATGGCGCTTTTGTGTTGACACCTCTCTGGGTGTCATGGGTGCTGAAACAGTCCATGTGACACCATGACACTTAATAACACCCAAGATGGCAGAAATTGTGGATTGCGAGTTACTAAACGGCGCGCGGTCTCACGAGTCACCATCCTGATTCTCGATGGGATGGGGATTATATTATGACACCGCGGAAGCGCGATTATGGGAGTTAAGGGGCCACAGAGTCCCCGATTTAATCTTTTTTCCAAAACTTATTTATTACGTATATAAAACTTGTGAGTAAAACAATTTAATACTCAAAATATACCTAGGCATTTTAATTATTAAAACTCAAGTCGTTTAAAATATCTATATATTTACATAAAACACGAATAAAAATAAATATCTTTGATAAAAAAAAACATATCGCAAAATTAAAAAAACATAAAACTAAAACTGAAACATTAAAAAAATACTGATAGCTATGGCTATCGTAAATAAAACAAAATAATCAAAAATAAATTACAAAAATTGGACAAATTAGAATTATATTGTGAACTTATAAAGGAACCGGCATGTCATAACGAGATTGAACGCGGCGCAGACACGCAGACAGTGCCACACATCTGCATCTATCCTATCCAGTTTACTGTATCATGTATCATGACACAATTGTGCTGACACGTTGTGTTGATACAGCAAGCCGTGTCGGTATTGTTGTGTCAATACACGAAAATTTACAGTGTTACCCATGCCTACTTTGTTATATGTACAACCAGACATAAACAGAAAAAAAATTGTGGTAGCATATTTGTAATACAAGTCTAGAAAAAATGTATGTTCGTGACTTGCGCAGACCGCGCGTAACAGCCGGAATTTATTTATTTCTCGTGTGCCGTTTTCAATTCGTATTATGTTAGGTGTTAGGTTAGGTTTGCGGTTTGCCTTTACCCGTTTGCCTGGCTTCGTTGTTCTTCATCGTTACCAGGGAGAATAGTCTCCACGATCGTTACTTTGATGCTATTTTATGTGATAATTTATAGTGTGTGCAGTTGTGGTTATTGTAAGGTGCATATAAAATAATGAATATTGATGCAAAATGTTTAAAACGATATGTGTAGAGATTTCGAATTTTGCGTCACATCTACCTAAACATAGTTATTATACCCACTACCTAATACCTATGAAAGACAAGAGGACAGTGTTGCCAGATGAAAAAAAATATATATGGTATCCGACACTTGAAAAAAATGGTATTTTACTGAAAAATATGGTATCTTGATAATACAAAAATAACAATGTTTTATACATAATCAATAAATAAAAAAATAATAGTAATATAGAATATGCATTTTAAGCTCTATATTTAAGTGACAAAAAACGGGTCTATTTCTGGTCCTAACACTTTTGGTTAAATTTTAACGTTAAGGCCACAGTTAAAATTTTAACCTCCCGTTGTTTAACCATATATATATATATGTGTGTGTGTGTGTGTTTAACCCGATACTGTATTCTGTAAAAAATTAAAGGGTTTATTTTAACCAAATATGTTAAAATTCCGCGGGACCAAAATAGATGCTGTTAAAAGTTAACGGCTTGACAAATGGTATAATTGATGTCTAATATTTATAACATTACAATGACCCTTCAAATTAAATCATTCCAAGCTTAATTTGCAACCACAATTTCATGTGGCTGCAATTTGTTGTTTAGCAAAATATTGCTGACTTCTGAAAATCTACTGGATCTGTTTTTTGCCGTGCGTGAGGCACGTTTCTTATTTTCATCCCCCATAACTCGGCTAAATGCACGAGTTTCATACATGAGCCACGTGTTTTAGAGAGTAGAGTAGTGATGTGCCATGTTTCGTAAATACCTTTTATAGCAGCACATGAAATAAAAATTTTTTGTTAAAAATATGGTAGTAAAATGGTATCTACAACCAAAAAATGGTAGAAAAATGGAAAATGGTATCCTCAAAAAACTTATAGGTATGATAGGTGAAAAAATGGTATAAATACCATAAAAATGGTATATCTGGCAACACTGC